>NC_068413.1:762709-810209 GCF_023724105.1 Carassius gibelio | reverse complement strand
TTTCTCAATATTTAGATTTTTTTTGCTCCCTCAGATTCAAGGTTTTCAAATAGTTGCATCAAATATTGTCCCTTTCATCAAAGGAAAGCTTATTCTTTCAGCTTCCAGGATAGACCCCTATGACTGGTGCCGTGCTCCAGGGTCACATATAGACTGGTTGTGCTCTCTGTGCTGCAGACGATGGGCGCTCGTCCTCCGTGGCGCTGGTGATGGGGCAGCAGCAGATGGGTCTGGCTCGGGCTGAGACACTGGAGCAGCTCCGAGAGAAGCTGGAGACGGATGCACCGGAGAGAAAGATGCTGCGTCTGGCCGAGGAGCAGCAGAGACTCATGCAGCAGGCCTTCCAGCACAACCTGCTCGCCATGACCTCGCAGATCCCTGTCAACCTGCGTCCCGGCGCTCCGGCCAGGGGTCAGTGCACTGGACGCTCATGATGCACCGATGCATGTGTGTGTGTGTGTGTTAATGAGTGTTTGTGTCTGTAGATGAGAAGCAGGATCTGGCCGTGAGTATTTCCTCCAGCGGAGCGGCTAGTATCAGCATGTCAGTGGAAGTCAACGGCATCGTTTACTCCGGTACGGCTTACAGACAAACGCAATGCTTATTAAAATCATTACATTTAAGTGTCATTTGTAGCTCTGTTTTAATCAGCACTGGTCTAATTTTTAAATGTTTTCTGTGGCAGGAACTCTGTTTGCGCAGAAGTCTGCGTCTGCTGCACCTGGACCCAGCTTCACCTTCTCTAGCTCCGCCCCCAGCCAAAGCCCCACCTCTTCCTCCTCCTCCAAGGGGCGGAGCTCAGCAGAGCCATCCACCGGCGGTTCTCCATAACCAAATTACTGAAAATCAAACCGTTGCACAACCAGTACCTCAGTTTCTCCTGTCCGCTCGTTTGGAATCATTTACATGCATTTACATCCTCATTCATGAATCACGAGTTAATCAATAATTTACAGTCTTATGCTAAAATAACAATCAATTCAGTGCAACAGTTACATCAGAGCGGATCCATGAATGATTCTCATAGAAATGAATGCTCGTGTTTCATGAACGACGTCTGAAAACGCTAATTACAATCAGAACATTGAGCCAAACGACGGGCAGGTTTGACAGAACTTGAAGTTTCGATCTGTCTTCTCTTCTGATTATGTTTCGTGACTCTGTGGTTTTTCTCAGCGGTGGAGGACGTTACAGGAAACGTCTTTTACCTCAGGATCTGTAGTTTAGGCTTTCTCTGAATGAGTTTTATTTTTGGTAGAATGTAGACTTCGCTGATTTTAACTCTATGCAGGTTCTTGGGAATATATCTGCTGTTCTGCAGCCTGTTTGTTTGATGAACAACCGTCAAATACCTCAGAAACCTGCTGAATGTCTCAGTAGATGTTTAAATGAGTTACAAACACCAATCATTTCATCTGGAGCTCAGGGCAGCTTTTGAATATGTGGGTGAATCTCATGATTAAATCTAAAGAAAATGTACTGTATAACATATGCACATTTCCTTTTTCCTTTTGTATACGTATGTATGTATATGCACATATTTTAGATTTTAATAAGTTAATATAAAAGTGAATCTCACGATCTCCATATATTTTATAAGAAACGTTGCATTATTTTAAAAGTTTGGGAGCAGTAAGATTTTTAAGGTTTCTCTAATATTCATCGAGGCTGTATTTATTGAATCAAAATACAGAAAAAAACCCAGAATATAGAAATATAATTGCAATTTCTAATATTGGTTTTCCTTTTTAATTTGCTTTAAAATATCTTTTTTTTTGTATGTGACACAGCGTTAAATCTTCGATTCTTTGGTGAATAATTTGTTTTAAAAGAACAGCATTTATTCAAAGTAGAAACATCTTCGAACAATTTTTTATCCATTTAATACATCCTTGCTTAATAAAAGTATTAATTCCTTAAAAAAAAGTATTAAGCAGCACAATTGTTTCCAACACTGATCATAAATCATCATATTTTCATGATTTCTGAAGATCATGTGACACTGAAAACTGGAGGAATGATGCTGAAAATACAGCAGAGCATCACAGAAATAAATTATATATTAAAGTATATTAAAATAGAAAACTGTTATTTACAATTGCGATATTATTTTAAAAATGTATTTTTAATTTCTGTATTTTTGATCAAATAAGTAAAGCCTCACTGAGTATAAGAAGCTTATTTAAAAAAATGAAAAATATATTAAAAAAATGTTTTGCAGTGTGTTTTTTTTTTTTTTTACTGAAACATGCATCATTTTTCTAATGCAGAATACCATTTCTTTATGTCTTCCTGCTGATTTTGGATCAGAACGTGGTGTTTTTAGAGGTTTCATGAGATTCACCCATGATTGGTGTGATGAAGTCCTCAGTCATTCCTCAAGCGAAGCAGAAGCTCGAGTGAACATCGTCCTCCTTCATCCACACCGATGCTCCAGGGACCCGGGTTTGTGTCTCGCATTTTTGCTTTCTGCAGAAGGAAGGCGTCTCTCTCAGGAAGTACTCTGATGTGTTTAAGTGAACTCTCATTGTTTTTAAGATGATACAAATGGATAATAAGTAGCTCAGACTCCGCTGTGGAGATTTACACTACATACCTCAAGCTGCCGTGAATCCCTCGAGCTGGACTTTCCTCTCTTTCTCATTTTTTCTTGTGTGAATTGTTGCATTTGTACAATCAGGTGGATAAACCTGCTCACCGTAACCAAATCAAGCTGCTGCACAGCTAGAAACCAAAGACCAGATGACCTCAGCCTCACAGGTCAGAGGTCACCAAGACACTAGTGTGATGTAATGGGTCAGGTGACCAGAGGAACACACTTACACTCATCTCTCCAGACTTTGATTCTTCTCTGTTCCAGCTCTGATCCTCAGTGTTTCTGCAGTTCTTCTTCTGATTGAACTGGATTAAAAACCTTCTTTGTGCCAGTTGCACACGTGTCTGTTTTTGTGTCAAATGCTTTAAAATGCTACAGACATAAATGGTTTCCCTCCAAAAACTTCCAATCACACTTTCTTACTGATGTTCAGATCTAAGGAAGCTTAATAGGCTCTATGCAGCGGGAATCGTGACGTGTTTCCGACTACACTCTCTACTGGGCTAACAGTTTCCGGTCCCTCTTTACATCTGACGCTAAACCTCGCGAGATCGTTGGGTATGGCGCGAAACTTAAAAGCGACAAACATTTCCCTCAACATTTCTGGTTGTTAGTATATATCGTTTTTGACATCTTAACCATGGAGAAAAAGGTTTTCCGATACCAAAAGCTAATGCGACCTAGATCGGAACATTGTTGTGTGCCGTTGTGCGTTGTGTCGGCAAGATACAACTCTACGGTTAGTTTCCATTCATTTCCAGTGGAAGAGGATCTCAGAAAAAAGTGGCTCGTTCAGATCAGGAGAGATGACTTCCAAGTCAACAAAAACACAAAGGTGTGTAGCGTTCATTTCAGATCTGATGACTTTATGGAAGGGGCTCGTCTGAAACGTCTGAAAAAAGGTGTTTTCCCTACACTGTTTGAGTGGAACCACTACCAGGAGCAGCCGCCGAGGTACTTACCCTCATAGTTGTCGATATAGCTGCCGATATACATTTTGAATCCCTTTTCCCGCTTGCTTTTGGGAGCGGCACATGATGTTTTTACAAAACGGTCTATGTCATTTACTGTGAGACGAGGTAAATCCTGAAGACAGCGACTATAAAAGAGAGCCATATCTGTCCGTGTATAAACAGGAATTAGAACCGGAAGTTGGTAGCCTAGTACACGCGAACCCGGAACTGTGTCGTGCATAGAGCCTATACAGCCACAGACTAACGTTAATACAATTAAAAAGAATTCCGACTTTTTCAATCACACAATTCAGATTTTTTTTTTCTATATATACAAACCAGTGTGTTCATAATTAAGATAATACATTGAAATAATATGATAAGACACAGCAATTGTCAATATCAAGCAGCAAGACTAAAGCTAAAAATAACTGGACGAGAATGCGACCGGAAGTGATTTCCGTTTGTGATCATGTGATCTTCCGATTAGGAGATCTTGCAATGCATTTTAAAGCAAACATGGGGTTAATTTCGGCTTCACATAGTTACGTTAATAGAATAGGATAATTAAACTGGTCTTTATTTGAATGGAATGCACAATAGGTTCGTCAATAGAAATAGGCTATGATTTAAGATGGTAGTGTAAGTAAGATTAGTGTGAAAAAGTTTAATAGTGGGCTAAATAAGACACAATTAGACAATATTTTAAGAATAATTTATTATAATTATTATTATTTATTTATTTATTTATTGCAACAACCAACGGACTACGGCATGCGAAGCGTTGCCAAGGAAACATTCCATAGGGACGTTCACTTCGTTTAGCTGCTTACGTCACTGATGACGGTTAGCCGTGATGAACAACACAAAACATGCTTCATATGAGATTGTGCGAACAAAGATGCATTTGCATTGTTTTAAGGGTGGGTATGGATATTTAAAAAAGCCTCAAACCACACGAATAAGATTCATCTTGGGTAGAATTTTTCGCTATCGATTTGTGTTAGATATCTTTTTAACAGCAGACGTCGAGACTGTTTTGAAAGAGTTTGACGTTTGATGAGCTTCAAATAGGTAGGACTTCGTTTATTTTCATAAAGGGTGTATATGTTTTGAAAACTAATAGAATGAACAAAATATAATGATTTTTGAATAAGTGTTTTAAAAATATATATAATAATCATGCAGAGTACTGCAAACAGTCGAGTTTGACTGACGCAGTGTCTGTTAAAAAAGATACATCGTTTGTAAGTTCATCGATTTTTTATTTTAATCGCTGGACAAATGCTTCTGCTAATTAAAATGACTTAAAAGTAGATCATGTGTGATGAATTAGCCTATTACTGCATTTTTTGGTTTTGCCCGCCAAAATATAAATACATAAATCAGGATCTGAGCGTGTGTGTATGATGATAAGATTTGAGAAAACACTTAATGTTAGGTCTTCAGCATCTCTGTCATTTAACTCATAACGGTTCGAATGTTCGCATTTTACTGAATAAAACAATTCTGTTTGTAATTTACGTTTTATAACCTGATGAATTTTGGGCCTAGTTACGCTTGCAAGTAGTCTATTTTTTTATCTATTTTTGTAATTTATTTATTATATTTCTTTTAAATTTTAGTTATTGACAGCTACACTTCCTCACACATTTCTCTGTTTCCTGAGATTAATTCTGTGGGTTTTAAATGGAAACGTGTGAATCTTTCAGGTCTGGTTCACCTCGAGGTGGCGCGCATGCGCAGAGAGTCAGCTAGACACGAGCTGTTAGATCTTTAAATCGGATGGTTTGTGAATCCAAAAGCTCTTGTGTTGAGTTCTGTTAGTTTTTTAACTGCAGATTTCGACACCTTCTTTATGTGTGTCAGTTATCTTGGTTTGTGTTTGACATGCGCAGTGGGTTTTGTGAATGCTGATTTAATTCAAATGTGAATACTTGTTGAACTGATTGAAGTTTAAAGTGCAGCACTTTACCATACAAGCAAGGTAAATGGTTTTTATATATATATATATAAAAAAATCCTTGAGACAGATTAACTTAAAGACAATTTGGGTTACCCTGAATCTTAAGTTTATCTTAAAAATAATAATAATAATAAAGTACATTCTTAAAGTATTTTTTACCATTGCACAATACTCTTAACTTGCTTGCTTATTTAATGCATTAATAAAACATACTGAATTTTCTCACACAGGGTTTGACCACTTCCCTCTCTCTCTCTCTCTCTCTCTCTCTCTCTCTCTCTCTCTCTCTCTCTCTCTCTCTCTCTCTCTCTCTCTCCTCTTTACGTTTGTGTGAAACAAAATGCACAAAGTTCTCGTTATTCGTTATAGATCTTTTTAGCAACTATTTTCTTTTTTTCCTTTTCTTTTTGTAATTGACATAGCTTTTGTATTTCATTCTGAAACTAATTGATCGTAGGCCTCATTGATCTCAGAGTAAAACATGGCCATTTTATTCACAAATAATGGTTTTTGTTTTGTTTGTTCACTCAAAAACTGAGGCGATCAAGCTCATATCAAGGAGACTTACAATCAATCAGAAATACATAACCGGTGCATGCTGACATAAAGAAAACTAGTTGATAAAAAGTCTAATGTTAAAAATACTGTATAATACAAACCGTTTTTAAAAGGGCAGTCATTTCTGACCAGGAACACAAGGATTTTAAGCAGAACAAGGGTTTGAAATAGCTGTGTAAAATAATGTTAAACATGAAGGTTGTTAGTTGTATAAGACGTTGTTCTCAGGGCAAAAGTAAAGCTTTACTTTGTATCTTCAACTGTGTGATTAATTTGTGGTTTTGTATTTTGTCTTTCTTTCTTCACTATGGCTTATTTTCTACATAAATTTCACTTTTTTCAGTTTCATGAACTCATGAAATGCCATTGTTAACCTTTTGTCCTCAAATGAAACTGTAGATACTCGAGTACCAGATGCATTAAATAAGCAAACAAGTTATGAGTATTGTGCAATTTTTTTTCAGGGTATCCCAGATTGTTAAAGTTACTTAAAGTTACACAGTCTCAAGGATTTTTTATTTGTATTTTATTTTTTTATTGTTATAGCATAACACTAGCTACATCTAATACATATTAGAATAATCTAGCAAATAAAATCCTCTATGGCAATATATCACATGCATATTACATTAAAAAATAAACTTTTTTAATAGAGTTAATAAATCCAAACTCTGGTGTGAAAACATAAAAATGCTAAAGAGTCCGATGAACTATTCGTGGTGTTTTTCTGGTCACTGTCAAAGGCTTGGCTTAAGTGTTTCTTTCAGTAAATACATTTTATGCTTTATTCTTACTGTTTGGGATTTAAGAAGATTCTTTCATCTGATGATTTTCCTGCGTTACATGATCAGTGAAATGAGATTCAGACGCTGAGGGAGCTGTAAGCAATAGGGACATTACCAAAGGCTTTAATTAGAAAAGTCAGTGTGTGAAATGTGAACCCCACCAACACTCGAGGGGAATAAATGGCTAATGACGTTTTTATCATGAAATGTAGAAACATTGATTCCAGTTCCCTGAGGTTAGAAGAGTGGGTTGCCAGATCCTCTTGTGGGTGGGTGTGTTGGCTTGTTACTTCCCCTTAATGAAGAAAGACATGCATTTTTTTGTTCCATTGAGATTGGAACTTTTGCATATTTCAAGGATATTCACATTACAATAAATACAATGATCTAAATCAGAAAGTGCAGTACAAAAGAGAAAAAAAATGTACATCTTGTTGCAAATCTTATAGATGTTTCTACATACAGTATAAACCAAGATTGGGACAATCTACCCATCACCTCGTTATCACACATTCACATCTATAAATACTCTCATCACTTCATGCAAACAGTCGAGGCATTACATTCAGATTTATGGAGCGTCACAGTTTATAATGAACTTTAAACTCTGATACAATTCATTGGTTATTGTGAAAAAACACTGAATAAGTCACGATTCAACAGCTCTCAGCAAGACTGATCATCCTCATGCTGTTTTGCTCATTTGAACCCAGAGAAGATAAAACACACTGAATTTGCTCAGACAGGGTTTAACCACTTCCCTGTGTGTGTATCTCTTACTATATATATATATATATATATTTCTATATATCTCTAATATTTCTCTATATATACAATAAACACCCACCTCATGTTTTACTTAGTCAAAAATGACTGCCATAAAAATATTGCACAAGTTCATGTTATTTGTCATCAATCTTTTTAGCAACTCTTTTCCTTTTCTTTTTGTAATTGGCATAGGTTTTGTATTTCATTCTGAAACTGATTGATCGTAGGCCTCATTGATCTCAGAGTAAAACATGGCCATTTTATTCACAAATAATGGTATTTGTTTTGTTTGTTCACTCAAAAACTAAAGCGATCAAGCTCAGATCAATGAGACTTACAATCAATCAGAAATACATAACCGGTGCATGCTGACTGAAAGAAAACTAGTTGATAAAAAGTTTTATGTTAAAAATACTGTATAATAAACCATTTTTAAAAGGGCAGTCATTTTTTGACCAGGAACAAAAGGATTTTAAGCAGAACAATTGCTTAAAATATCTAAAAGTCTTTAGATTTGAGGTGTCATTGACTTGTAAGAAAGAAGTCCTTTAGTAACAAACTTTAAAATTAAAGCATCTCTGACCCTAATGTTGAAACCAAAAGTGTTGTGACACCAGTTGTGAAATATTTCCAAACCACAGTGTGTCACAATCTTTAACTCTTTCTTTACAAGATGACACCTGCTTTGGTACTTCAGTGTCTAATGTGATGTAAACATGAAGAAATCGCCGCCGCGGTACATTGTGAACTGATCAAATGAAATGTTCTACCAGTTTCTACCCATTTCAAAATCCTAAATGATAAATTATTGAACTTAACACTAGTCCTGTAGAAATAACAATCACGTCAGGCTACACAGAGATATTAATATTACATTCATTGCATACACTAGCAGTTAAACATTTAGAAACATCGATTAATTCATTTCCTCATGTTAAAATAACAGATATAAACTCTTTAAATTAAGCAACTTTTTAAATTATCATTTGTCTACTAAAATTCTAAGTAGAATGTTTTTAAAAAAATCTTGAAATGTTTTTTTTTTTACCTACTAAAATTATTAGCAAATTTATAATAATTACTAAGGTACTACTAAATTTTGTAGAAATGTAATTTTTCTGTAAAGTTGCTTTGTAATGATTTGTATCATAAAAATCGCTATATAAACTTGAATTGAATCGAATCAAGCACAAACTGATTCTCTCGCACATCGACCTCGTTAGTTTCATACTCTTGTCTCTGATGACTGTATATGGCACGTATACAGAAAACATCGGGAGTATTTACAGCACATAACCGTGCAACAAATTGACCCTTATGACTGGTTTTCTGCTCCAGGGTCACATTTACACACATATCCATGTTCCCAATATATGAGCGATTCATCAGTGCAAGGTGTAGAACAAACACTGAAAACATCAGTAAACATCAAACCACTCATGACACCAATTTGAGCTTTTAAATGATTCTATATGGCAATAATATTCAATAAAACTAAAGTGCTCTATTTTTATGTACTAATTTTGTACTTAATTTACTAACAATGATTATTTTAGATAAACTTAAGTTTAACGAACTGTGCTATTTTGAGACAACATGAATAGGAACTAAAATGCACATTTAAATTACTTTCTCTGTTTTTTTTAAAAATGCATTTTTTTCAAGACTAATGTTTACAACAACTGGAAACTAAATACCTTTTTTATTTTAAATAAATCTTTCTCCTCCTTCCCTCCACTCTCAGAGATGTACGTTTCCAAACTTATCCTGTCCAATCATCCTACTACTTGTCCACTTGATCCGATCCCCACTCACCTCCTTCAAGCGATCTCTTCTTCAGTAATACCTTCACTTACTCATGTTATCAACTCCTCTCTTCACTCTGGAACATTTCCCTCAGCATTCAAGCAGGCTCGGGTAACCCCACTGCTTAAGAAACCATCTCTAAATCCAGCGCTTCTTGAAAACTACAGACCGGTATCCCTTCTTCCATTCATTGCAAAAACACTTAAGCGAACTGTGTTCAACAAGCTTTCTATGTTCCTTGTACAGAACAACCTCCTGGAGAGCAACCAATCTGGCTTCAAAAGTGGCCACTTAACTGAGACTGCTCTGCTCTCGGTTACTGAAGCCCTGAAACTAGCAAGAGCAGCTTCAAAATCCTCAGTACTCATCTTACTGGACCTGTCTGCTGCTTTTGACACTGTTAATCACCAGATTCTCCTGTTCACCCTCAGAAAGATGGGCATCTCTGGAACTGCTCTCCTGTGGGTTAAGTCCTACCTCTCTGACAGATCCTTCAGTGTGTCTTGGAGGGGTGATGTTTCTAAGTCACACCACCTTGCTACTGGGGTTCCTCAAGGCTCAGTACTTGGACCACTTCTCTTCTCCATCTACATGACATCATTAGGATCTGTCATTCAGAAGCATGGCTTTTCTTATCACTGCTACGCTGATGACACCCAACTCTACTTCTCATTACAACCAGATGACCCGACGGTAGCTGCTCGCATTTCAGCCTGTCTGAGTGACATTTCTAGCTGATGACCATCACCTACAACGACCGGGTCCTGCAGATTTGACTTAGGAAGATTAAACCCTTCCTGCACAATGCAGCAGTGAGGGTTGTCTTCCATGAGCCAAAAAAAGCTCGCGTTACTCCTCTCCTCACCAGGTTACACTGGCTACCAGTAGCTGCTCGCATCAAATTCACAAAAAATTTGGTGATGGCACAGTGGATAAGACGCATACCATTGGTCGGAGAGACCTGGGTTCGAATCCACTGGTTGACACCAATGTGTCCCTGAGCAAGACACTTAACCTCTAGTTGCTCCAGTGGCGTGTGACCTCTGACATATATAGCAATTGTAAGTCGCTTTGGATAAAAGCATCAGCTAAATGAATAAATGTAAATGTAAATTCAAGGTACTGATGGTTGTCTACAAGACGACCACCGGCACGGCACCAACATACCTAAACTCACTGGTTAAATCTTATGTGCCCTCCAGAAGTTTGCGCTCTGCAACTGAATGACGCCTTGTGGTGCCATCCCAAAGAAGTTAAAAATCACTCTCACGGACCTTTTCCTGGACTGTGCCCAGAAAGTGTCAGCTAAATGATTAAATGTCAAATGTAATGTAAATAAATAAATAAATAGTATATTAAAAGCACATTTAATTTCATATTCATAGTGTCCCAAAATAACACAGCGGAGTACACTTAGATGATCTTAAGTTTAAGTACTAAAGAATCTTTTTTTGTATATTAAGTACAAAATTAGTGCATGAAAATTGAGCTTTTTTTTTCTTCTTTTTTTTACCATTTTGAGACCATGAATAGGAATTAAAATGTGCTTTTAAATGTCTATCTCAGCATTTAAAAAATGCTTTTAGTCATTTTAAAAATAGAGCACTTTAAGTACATTATGGAAGTGCCCTTTTTTTTTTTTTACCTGGGAACTTCAAGGTAACATTTTCAGAAGGTGAGTATCAGAAGAAGAGTAACATGAGAGGCTGTGAGCAGCAGTAAGAGCGCAGGAGAGAGACGGATTGCTTCTGAGCGGCTCATGCTGAGCTGGTATTCCCTGACTGTCCTAATATAGCCTTCCTCTGAAGATACACACCTGTAATCCCCTTCGTAACTTGTATTCATGCTGTAAATGAGGTAAAAACAGCCCAGCTCAGATTGAACACAATCCTCAGGTGTTTCATCGTGGATCCAGTGGTATGTGGCATGGAGTGACGTCACTGGACAGAGCAAGAAGTGTTTAGAGGATGGAGGGACATGGAGAAGCTCTGGCGTCTTCAGTCTGTTTTCAGTCTTTGATGGTGAAGCTTGAGGCTTCTCTGCAGAACAGATGGTCATGTGATGCGTTTATTAAAGTGACATAAATTGGTAAATCTATGTGTCCCTGCAGCACAGACGCAGTCATCAGTAGCACAGGTATATTTGTAGCAATAGCCAACAATACATTGTATGGGTCACAATTATACATTTCTCTTTAATGCCAAAAATGTATCGGGATATTAAGTAAAGATCATATCCCATTAAGATGTTTTCTTATTTCCTATCGTAAATATATATAGAATTAATCAATAGTGAGTTGAGCGCACTATCAAAGATGCTGCCAGTGTAGACAGCTGCCTATGTGGGACAGACATGGTTTACTCTTTTAAAAAAAAAAAAAAAGAAAATACTGGGTTCGACCCAATTTTGGGTCAAATATAAATACGGGCTAACTCAACAGGTGGGTTACATTTTTACATTTTACATTACATTAAGTTTGTAACCCAGAAGTTGGGTTAGTCCATGTTTGACCTAAAGTTGGGTTGAAAGAACCCAGCATTTTTTAAAATGACATTAAAGAAAATGCAAGTTTGTTGTCTCTTTTAAGGGCTGCAAAATTGTGTCACAATGTGATTTTATAATAATGTGGCTATAAAAATTAGAAATAATACTAACGTAACCATGTGCAGACCTAATTTTTATATTAGGGGTGTACCCATTTTGATTATACAAGGGGCATTTTGCTATATATACAGGATTTTGCATGGATTGGGTGCAAAATAATCATCACTTATTGATAAAACACCAGCGTGGCACTATTCCCTATTGTTTTTAGTCATTACAAAGAGGGACGTACCTGAATAAAAATAATACTTATATTGCAGTTGTTATAAAGTCAAGTTATGAAGTTCGAGTCACTGGATCCCAAATCAAAGTCAAGTCATTTTTTTTTATTTTGTCATTAAATTTGGGAGCCCCCCACCTCTGACAAATGCATGACACAAACTAGACCGGACGCAGAGAGGGAGTTGGTGTCATGTAGACCACAGCATTAAACCTGAAACTCTGTAGATGGTGATCTAGATTTGCTTGCAATGGAACTGTGGTGGGGGGAGTCGCATTAAAATTTTATTCGGCTACACCTTGTTCAGGAAATACAATGTTCGGGAAGTTCAGGAACCGTTACACTCAGTTTGAGACCACAGTGATCATGGCTAATGTGAAAAACACCAAGTAACCAAAAAAGAGCTATACTTACCACAGCTAATGATATCCTGGACTTGGCTTCTGTGGAAAAGAGAACACATTACTGAGGTGGTGCTTGTTTTATTCATATCATTTTTTTTTTTGTAAGTGAATCATGTGGTGTGGTTTTGCTTGGGTGGGGGAATTTATGTTCATGCTTCAGTGGTAGAAAATAAGGTCTGTGAGGTTTCAGAATGATTGTAGGTACCGTGTGCAATCTGCAAGTCAAGCATCACTATTTCTTGTGCTTAAGATAATTTGGACAAACCTCAAAAACGTCTGAGACTTTAGTGTGTAACTCATTTTGTAGATCACAGAGGGTCAAACCAGCATGAAACCACTTAACACTCCAGCATCGCTCCACAACTCTTTCAGTCCATTAAATAACTATGATGAGCTTCAGTAACAGTGGTTTTGAGCATTTGCTTAAAATACAAGTGTTATCAGGAAGGAAGCAGATGTGTGTGCATTGAGGTCTTACGTTGCAGTTGAGGTGCACTGCAAACCGTTCCAAAAGCAGTGGGGGTCTCGAGATAATGTGCATTGGTTGCAGTCATCTCCATAATCATCACATCTCTGTAGGTCAATCTGAACGACCTCATTACTGGAACTCACATACAGACGCTTCTGAGAAATTGAACAGGATAATGAGTACAACAGCTGATAACATGATAGAATTAGATGTGTTAAAACTGAAGATCAACATAGATTTCAAAGGAAACTAGTCTAATAAAATCAAGACACAACTGAAGCTCTTCATACATTTACATTCAGAGTAACTGAAAGTACCTATAACTGTAGACTGCCCTGTGAAACCTTGTGCTTTGGGCTCATTATTAATACAGCCGATCGCTGTTACACTGAATAACATCTATATTTTTGCATCTAGTTTTGCATTGCATTCAAAATAATCCTTTCATCAGATTATGCATTCCCTGGGAACTGAACCCATGACCTTGGCGTTGCTAGCGGCATGCATGCTATACTGGTTAAAATTGGCATCAATACTTTTTAAAATTTGATTACTGATTTAGGTACTTTTGGACACTATGAAATAAATTTTATTTTTTCTCAAATTCCATTGTATTTTGACCAAATTCTGTCTTTTATCTGACTTCCATTTTAATAATTTAATACAATTTTAACAATAAAAAAATTCCTCCCAGAAATTCTGGTAATCAAATGAAAGTTAAAACTTAAGATAAAGTTCATGTGTTCACGTTCTCAGACATGAAATCGTGAATCTTATGAAATCATGCACACTTCAGTATGTATGTAGTTAACAAATACCGTGCATCTGACACTCAGAACATACAGTGGTTTAGTATTCACAGACACTAGACCATAACAGGTTTTAATAGACCAACGCTACTTTGGCGTCATCGAAGGGTAACGCCCCTTTTTGGGGGAAAACAAACGGATTCCTGATACAGAACTCCTCCAGGGACCTTTTGTTTTTCATTGTTTCTGATGTGTACAGGCCTACACGATTACAAACAGATATTGTATAATATTTATATTGTTTAGTCCTAGCCTGCGAATATTTGAAACTTAAAATCAGTTAACAGCCAAGGTAGCATGCCTAATGAGAGCTAACATTAATCACGTAGCTACTAGCAGCTTCGTATTTCTAACTACAACAAAACTGTCAATAGCTTAAATCAAGTGAAATATGATCCAAGTAAACCACCGACTCCTCTTGACGTGGTCTCATCGTCTAGTTTATCATACTGTGAGTGTGTTAATGACAAAAATAGGCTACTTGGTGATTCCACGAGATAATGGTAACGTTAGATGTCCATATTTGGCCACTGCGTGGGGTTATTAATCCAGTTTTCGACCATTTCAAAGGGAAACCTCTGTAAACACCGTATCCAGTAGCTTCATTAAATACCTCTCACGGTCCTCGGCCGGCAAAGAGAGTGTGTATGTTTCTGCCATATTTGCTATCAAGAAATTAGAGCAAGTTCTGTATCAGGGGAATCCGTTTGTTTTCCCCCAAAAAGGGGCGTTAACCTTCGATGACACAAAAGTAGCGTTGGTCTACGCCGTTATTCTAACATACTTTGGATTCATTCACCCAAAATGTAACAAATTCCATGATATTCCATGTTACGCAGTGAATTCCATTTTCGAGTCATAGGGCTCTAGTACTTTTTGTGTTCCTGCTTTGGTTTGGAAGTGAGAAGTTGGGTATTATTTTGTGACGTACCTCCGAAGCGTCCAGCAGCATGCTGGTGATGTGCGTCCTTCGTGGAAACGGCAGATACTCCGCAATCACAAAAACGGGATCTTCCCGCACTTTATGAACCCCTCCGCTTTCTGTGAGAAAATATTACAAAAGGACATTAACTAATCTGTCTGTATAGGGAACTACCTAGACATCATGCTAACCATCACACGCACATCACAAAGCGATTTACTTAAAAGTGCACCACTAACACAGTTTATTCACATTAAGTTTTACATACATGTTGCTTCTGCATGAAATAATCATGTTTTAATTACATCATTTCCACTTAGCATTTTACAATGCATTCTGTGACTGTTATATATTAGATAGCATAATTTTGTGATGTAGTGTTTGGAACAACCTTCACGTCTGATGCCTAACAATGACACCTACTTAGCTCACTAGGGTTTGTTAGTCATTAGATTTCCTGCAGCAGTTAGACATCTAATGTGAAACTGGTTTAAATCAACATGAAACTGCATTTATCCCATTTTAACTTCTGTTATATGACTGACCTATGAGTGAAACAGGATGTTGAACGATAAGCACTACATAATAATTGACACTTATGCACAACTGGCCTATCGATAAGCCCCTCCCCTCGAACGGAGATGAGCCAATGGCAGTTGAGTATCAGTTGCACAGGGATTGGAACTCGGACATCTTTAGTTTTCAGCTCCATTGAGAAACAATGGAGGATCTGAAGCTTGCATTGGTTTGATGGTGTTTATGCTACAAAAATGGAAAAACTATGCACCTGTGGCACTGGTAACACTGATACCAGGTCTCTTGAGAGGATAGGTAATATAATTTAATTTATAAAATTTCTAAACTCAAACAGCTAAATGTCCCTAGGCATGAAAAAAAATGCAGAAGTTTTTGTTCAAAGCAACATTTCGGAAATTTTATATTTATATATGTTGTGCTGCTTAACATTTCTGATGCTTTTTCTCAAGATTCGTTGATGAATAAAACATTCAAAAGAAGAGTATTTGTTTAAAATATAAATATTTTCTATCAATATACACTACCGTTCAAAAATTTGGGATCTATACATTTTTATTCTTTCTTTTTTTATATAGAAATGAAAACTTTCTATTTAGAAATACTTCAAAAACTATTCAGCAAGGATCTGTTTAATTGTTAAGAGGTGATAGCAAATATTTATATCAATTTACTTGTTTTATTTGTATGATAAAAATCATTGCAAAGCAGCTTTACAGAAAATGTTAAGTTTCTACATTATATTTAGAAGTAGGTTATTAGTGGTGGCTATGGCAGAAATGTAAAATTACAGTGAAGTTACAAATTACACGTAATCAAACACATGGTGAACACTATTAACAGCAATGATTATATAATTTACTTCCTCTCACTGTTCCATCAGTCCCTGTAAAGCAGGATCCTCAATAAAACCAAACCAATAAATTCCTCACGGTTCACGGAGACAGATTGACGTACCTAGAGACAGAAGCAGGACGGTGTGGTCTCGTACCCGGTCCACCTGTATATGAGTGTAATGGTGGTGTCTGAACAACAGGGGGCCGTTCTCTGGCTTCACCCAATCCTTCATCTCTGGACGATCCTTCATTAACCCCAGCACTTCAGTGCTTAGACGAGTACTGTCCGCAACACACTAAAGAAACCACAAGAAGTTAGTTGAAGGATAATCTAGGACTACAGCTGGGCGTAATATTGTTATGTTTGGTGAGGAACCAACTCAGTTGAGATTTGCTATATATTATATATTGATTCAGGGATGGTTTACCGTTCCAGGCCGGTGAGTCGAAGGAACATTGGTGGCGTTGAATTCAGAGGAATTGAATATCCTGCTGATTTCAGTCAAGCTATAAACGCACACAGCGCTCATGTTCCTGTAAATAGAGACAGATCGACAAACTTGAGACACACGCAAACACATCAGCTGCACGCTCTCTCTTTATTTTATCAGTGTTTGTGGAACTGTGTCAAATAACCTATGTTTCCTTGAGCTTTTAACACTCAACTGACTGTGGCTTCACAAGTTCATGTGACTCGCTAACAGTTATTTTATGTGACGCCAAATTCAAAACTGAGCATTTGCATTTGGCATTCATTTGAACTTGATACATTGATACATCAACTATTGAGGCCAGTGTTGGGGAAAGTACTTTTTAAAAGTATTGCAATCCAATATTGCAATACTACCTAAAAAAGTAACCAATTGTGTTGCTTTTTATGGAAAGTAATGCGTTATGTTTTCTCATATGGCCTGAACTTGCTTGTTTAATGTTGACTTAAAAAGAAATTTTTGGCAAATTGGAATGATTAAGCCTGAAATGTAAATGCAGATCAAACAAACCTTTCAGCTGTGCTGCCCCTCGTGATTGCATTAAGTTCAACACTTTTACTTCAATGAAACACAAATTATATGTTTATCTAAAGTTGCTTTTGCTGCTTGGTATGTCTGAATTGGATCATTAAAGGTCAGCAGCAAAGGCACTGGTTAATAACGTGATTAGAATGATTAATTATTGCTTATTCTGAGTTTGAAACTCACTGTTTTTATTCATTTTGAGAAATACTAAATCTGACTGATTGAATGTGATTACCCCCAACACTGATAACGTCTGATCACCTGAAATACAAAGTATGAAATCAAGTTTGTGTCTTACCAATAGTTTTTGAAGAGCGCATAAATTTTTATGTCGTTGTTTGTCTCTATTGTGGCCACATCTATCATCTGAGTGAATTCATATTCTTTCCCACAGAACAGACGGTTGTAAATCGTGGATGTCCAGCTGCTCTGAAGCAAATTTTTATTTCCGCCTTTGTCATTCTGAAACAGATTGTGTTGTGTTTAATTCAGTGATTTGGTGCTTTTTGGAGCCTGAAAGCTTCTGTGTGCCTCCGATGTATATAAAAAATCAGCATGAAACTTCTGCTGAACATCTGTTCTTCCACCTAAGAAGGTTATACAGATATGAAGGGCTTAAAGATTATAAAAACAACAATCAGGTTCTGCAAGTGTTTCTGCATTGATTTTAAAAATACTGAAACTTCATAAGATTTCTCAAATAATATAAACAAGGAATTTCAAACTGAAGATTTATTATAATGCAAAAAAATCCACTTTATCAATACGTCATCTTGTAAGAAAATATCTCAAATGCTGCTTTTTAAATCTTTGACAACATTTAAGCTCCCAGAACCTGCGTTTGAGATGAGCTTGTTATTATAGAAACGCTACCTTTAGCACAAATGTGGCTGTGAGTTACTGAGAAACACGCAGGTGTTGCCATTAGTCAAGTGCATTTCCTATCTACTAAAATAGCACGTATTTAAGGAAGTCAATGATTGCAAAGGAAGCTCAAGCGTTCACACTTATTGTGTTTAGAGACAGACATGCAAAACACAAGAACAGACTGCATTACAGATACAGCAGATGATGTCCATAAATGGGCTGAAAAAAGAAATGATACCTACTGTTCCAAAAAATACTTAAATGTAATGTATAAGCCAGATCATTTCAGTTTTTTACGTCATATACACTATTGGTCAAAAGTTTAGGATCAGTAAGATGATGTAAATTAAGCTCAAAAGGGAAATGTATATGAATAATAACAATTAGTAGTAGTAGTAACTGTAGCAGAATTAAACTGCCATCAACAAATCTGTTCATCCATCGAACATTTAGCGTAATATCAACTCTAAGAAACACTATTTTTGTGGCCACAGAAAATACTTTCATAAAGTATTAATGCATTAGAACATGTAGCCAAATTGGAATCGTAAATGGACATTGATTTGTGACGCAGAATCAGAAACTCATGTAATTTGTGCACAAGAGTTTTATTAACTACAAACTAGTCTAAAAAAATAAAAATAACATACAATGACTCATACAGGGGAAAGAGCAAAATGAGACTTGGATGAAACCATCAGGAAAACCAGAGAAGGAAGTTATGAAAAGAGTCAGTTAACCACCTGCTTAAAACCATCAATGCCAATGGGGTCTTCAGCTTATACTCTGTTCGTTTAGTTAAATGTACAATACTTGCATTGCCTTGGCCTGGAATGAGTGTCTGGATGCAGTCTCAGATCAAAGCCTTGATGGTTTGGTGGTGTAGGAGTCATGCTCATGTTCTTCCTGGTTTGAAAGGCAATGCATTCCAAAGATGTTCTGACTCGATAGTGATTGGGAGTTTCTTCCGTGGAAAGTGAAAAAGAGCTAAGAGAGACACTAGGATCCTTGGTGAATGGAAAGTCAAGGCCGAGGGCCTGGCTCATGCTTAGGGTGTCCTTAGAAGCATTCTAGCCCACATCCTCATCTGGAAGACAAAAGACTTAGCAGAAGAAGAAGAACAGAGAGGAGGAGCAGAACTGTGCATGAGGCTTTTAAGGTCTGGGCAGGTTCACGCCTCTCAAGATGGGCTTGTCCAATGAGAAAGGCTGAAATTCCAAGCGGGAGATAGGAAATAATGAAGAATTTTATGGCCCTTTGTCTGAAAGCATAGTAATTTGCATATGTAACTCTATTGAGAGTAAATGAAAATGTACTTTAAGGTTTTAGAACTATTGCCTTTGTACCAACATATTATACACACTCTCGTTTAGTTTACTCTTCGCTGTGATTATTTGTTAATCTAAAGAATGATTGATTTGTTAAATCAAATGACAAATGGTGTGTCAGATTGGTCCAGACAATACAAATATCCCCCCTTTCGGACGATTTTGTCCATAGAACGTCAACAACGAGCGACATCAAAGGTGCAGAACAATCGGACACACACCTGCCACTCTTGGCTGGGAGACAGTGGTGGCTCTCTGATTGTGGTGCTGTGGTGGATGCTGTCGGGCGGTGTGATGTAGTGGTGTAGGCTGTAGCAAGGTGCAGATCCTGTTGAGGCTGTGTCACCTGCCATCCTGAAGTGAGTTGGTCTGGGTAGGATGGTTGTTTTGGGTGTTGTTTGCCAGTAGGTTCCAGGAATCGCAAGGAATTGTTGTAGTGTGCAGAGAATTTCAGACTGACGTGATGGTGGCAGGAGGGCAGCAGGTGGTTGTTAGCCCTCTGTTTTGCTATAACGTCACTAGAAATCTGATGTTTGCAGTGTCGCTTTGCTCTTGTGGCGGCACTGACTTGAGCTTGCCTGAGTTGTGTTGGTAAAGGTTTTTAGGGACGCTCCTTCCTTGGAGGGGTCTGATGCGGTGTTGCGTTTGGCAAAGAATCAGAAGGTTGTCCTTCCAAGAACTCATCAAACAGGTCAGTTGATCAGTCCTTTATGTTGGCTGGTTTAACCTGCTGGTAATTTGATTAGATGTGTCCTCAAGGTTGAGGGCTTTGAGTGTTATTCCATGTACTGTTTCAGGGCTCGCCTTAATAAATCCCTTTCCTTCTGCAGCTGCAGAGGATTTCAGGAAGCTGACTTCCCGAAAGTCAGTTTCCTGAAATGTCAAACAGAGCTTTATTTCCCCCCTTTGTATCTGTGTACAGGGGTGCTGGATGTGTGGCATGCAGCAGTGAGCCTTTTATTTGAGTCCATGCACAGTCTGGGGTACTGTTTCAGTTCTCTCTGAATCATGTCAAGTTCCTTGTTCATGTTGTAGAGTCAGAGTCAGAGTTTGGACTTCTGCCCTGGCTGCATGCAGATGGCCTTCTAAGACCTTAGATCTGGTGTCTCTCTCATTAAGTTCCACAAACACTGTTTTTAACAGTGACTTTGTGTGAAACAGTTCTCTTTCCAAGTCCTGTCTGGTGGCTTATTCAAGCTGCTCTTGGTCTCCAGCAGCTGTTAGCGCCTCCTGAAGACTGGTGATTTCCTTCTGTTGCACCATTCTGTAAGGTTCCTTGCATCTGTTCTGTGCTTTCTCTTGTTGAGCAAGTGTCAGTTCCCTGTAGAACTGAAGTTCAGTTCATTTACATCCTGTATAAGGCCTGTGAGGCTGTGGGCCAAGGAGAGGATGATGCTGGTTAGATCCCGGTGGTTCAGGCTAGGTGTCAGGTGTCCACTTCTGTCGCTGTATCGCTGTTCCTTTCTCTGCCATTGCAGGTTGTTGGCTGCTTTGGGCTAAAAAATGTCCATCAAAGTGCCCTGCTGGGTTTCCAGGTGGTCCTGTTGAGCTGACAGGGCTGGATGTTTGTGGAATGTCTGCCACATATTGGCACACTTGTGAGGCAGAACGCATATGCCAGTATGTACAGAGGTGTAACGCTACCTATATGGTGAATGGCTGCGTAGGCCATGTAAGGTGTGGATAGCTGGTGAGGGACAACTAGTGAGGTAGGGTGCTATGTTTTTGTGCTTTTCAACACAAAGGGAGAGTTTGAGTAACTTTGTAAGCAGGGGTCTTCTAATGACTGGACTATACATGTGGTAAAACTATTTCTCAAAGTACTGATGGTTCACAGGTTGGCTATGAAGGGATCAAATAAAAGATAATAAGATTGAGGGATAGGGCTTTCCTTATTTAGTTTAAGCTAGGAGATTTGACTATGCAGTTGTCAATTACGTAATAGCCTTAAGTGCTGAGAATTAAAGAGGGATAGAGCAGGAATAGGATTTAGGCTACTAATAACCTGTACGGCTCATTAAGGATACAACAGTTACTAGGACTGCTATAATCCTACTGTATACCGAGATGGTGATGATCAGATGAACTAAAATAAGGTAAAAGTAAAACGAAAAGATCCTAATAGCTGTAGTAAACTAAAAGGTAAGTAATAAACAAAATTATTTGATTAAATCTCAGTTTTAATAAAAATCAACTAAGCTGAATTGATACATTTTAAATAAAGGTTAATTAATGGAAATACAATCAAAAGAGGCAGAATGAAGCCAAAATAAAAAATAATACAACTAAAACCAAAGTAAGTGTTAAGGGACTGACCTAACTGAATCCAGAGAAGGTGATAGCATAAACAGGAAGTGAAACCATGAGTGAGGGGGAAGAGAGAGAAAGAGAGAAGGGAGTGGTTTGAAAATTAGGCCCAATTCCAATTCTATTTTATACCCCTTCCACTTCCCCTAAGGATTGGGACACCACTACTATGCCATCACACGTCATGATTCGTCGTCTAGCTCTTACAATACACACATATACTGCTGGTCATTAGAGCCTTTAATTATCGTTCTGTATTAATGAGCTGCTTACTGATACACACACACATATCGGAAATCGCGCAGCTCACACATCCAGGAGAAAATAATCTTGTCAAAGCTGCCCCATGACTTTTATTAAATACAGTTTAAATACTGAATCGCTACATTATATTTTCCAGCGACGAGAGGATACAATCGCTGTTTTTAGGTAAACTCACTCTAAAAAGATAAACGCACAGACGAGAATACACGCAACTTCCATTTCTCTCTTTCTCTCTCTCTCTCTTTCTCTCTCTCGAATAGGCAATATTTGAGAAAATGGTTTAGCGATTTCTAATTATTGGGGGGATTAGCCCCCATCAATGCTGCCGAGATAATTCATACCCCTTCGTTTGAAGTCTGGTCCCGAAAAATCTTCGTTGAAGGGCTATCTGGCCCTTCCACTTACCCCTACCCCTCCAACCAAAAGAGAATCGAGACACCCATACCCCTTCACGTGAACGCGCAAAACGGAGGGGTAGGGGAAGGGCTAAGGGGTAGAATTGGGATTGGGCCTAACACTTTACACCCACACCTATCTAATGGTGCGTTCAAGTCATGTCGGATACATCGTATTTATGAGTCAAAAACACATCAACAGCAACATAAAGTCGTAATTACGAGAATTTTGTTTAAGCTCAGAGTTTCCGAGTTGGGGGCGTGTCAACGAGAAACATGACGACTGTTGCGATGCGGCGTCTGTTGTTGACGGTAATTTTTTAGTTGAAATTGATAGACAGGATTGCAGTATAACAATTAATACGTTTTATGTGATACAGATTAAGGTGGCTTCATAAATTATAAAAAAAAAATTAAAAACACAAAACACACCTGATGCAAATTCTTTGCTCGACATTTTCTATAAGCAGAGTTAACAAACCTTGTTGTATTTTCTTGTAATTTATTAAAAGAGGGTACACTGCCATCTTGTGTCGACTAAACTGACTTGAACGTACCCGACATCGAATTTACGACTTGTCAACTCATAAGTACGAGCTTCCTAGGAGGACTTGAACCATGAGTGTTAGTCAGATGCTAACAGCTAGCAATTTAGGTAAACAGGTTTAGCTTAGCCTGAATGCCTACACACAGTTCTTTGTGTACACAAATGTCTGTGACGTGTGCTGTTATCAGAACCTGAAGAGGCTGCTCTCAACTTCCGCGGTCAGATATTGCTAAGAAACAGATGGGAGTTTATATCAAACACAAGCTGAGCAGAACTTGCTCTGCTGTAAACATCCATTGGAAACTAGTCATTTATGAAGTATTACATACAACGTCATTCACAAATCAAAGCAGCACATCCACTTCACAGATGATGGCAAATTACTAGTTAGCTAGGCTAGAATTACACCATTCATTCACTATTCAACTGCATCACTTTAATGACTACAATTTCACCACGCATATTCATTCATGCCACCAATCTGAGATTTCTTTGCCAGATATAAGATTTATGCCTTCATGAGAAAAAGAAACTTGTAAAAAACATTAAAAAGATTTCTGATCCCAAACTTTTGACTGGTAGTGTATATCTGAAGTAAACATTAATATAATTAATATAAATATGCATATGTAAATGTAATTTACGCAAATAACAGTAACTGTCATTATATTATTTGACTGTCAAAATTATATTTTGTGTTCCACAGAAGGAAGTCACTAATACAGGTTTGGAGCCACATGATGGGGAGTAAATGATCACTGTTTTTATTTTGGGGTGGAGTATCTTTATCAGGTTAGATAAGGATAGGGAGCATCATTAATTGGGTAGCACTTTATTTTACAGTCCTGTTCCTCATGTACATACTATGTACTTATTATAGTAATTACAATAACTATGTAATAACAAGGTACTAACCCTGAACCTACCCTTAAACCTAACCCTACCCCATGTAGTTACCTTGTATTACCAGAACTTTCTTAGATAAATACACTGTAAGTATACTGTAAGTACATGTACTGTAAAATAAAGTGCAACCATTAATTGCAATCATATTTTGCACTAATTTTTATTAAACCATTAACAAAACATAAAGCTTAGATGGTTTTCCGGACATGAAGACTTTATGTGGGCTTCAGTAAAATGACAAATTCACTTCATGATTTCTGGGGTGTTTCTGCTCACCATGCAGCTCTGAGAGACTCGTGCAATCCACTTCTCACCATCTTTACTTTTGTATTTCTCTGCGAAGAAGGAATAAACTTTGTCTTCGCCTTTACCAGCGATCAGCTTCAAGTATGTTTGCTCTAAAGGAAAAAACAGCGCTGTTTAGAATCAGAACAGCATCGTTCTGATAATTATATTAATTTATTTCAGAGAAAAATGTAAATTCTCACTGTGGCAGTGAAATGTGTGTAGAATTGTTAAATCTAATTTCTCACCCGTTTGACTCGGCTGAGGCCAAATGTTGTCATTTTTGTCATTCTTGTTTATTCTGTACAATCCCTTCTCAGGCTTGATGAAGTACAGCATATTATCTGAAAGACAGAATATAGAGATCAGACAGGACGCCACATGTAGAATATAACAAGAAATGATTTTAATTTTTTACCAGAATGAAAATGAGGTATCCACCTTTTTCCTGATGAAAAAATGGGCACCGCCATTTGTAAATTCTATGGGTGTAGCTTCCGGTTTAGCTGTACAAAACAGTTAGTTTTGCTGATTGATATTGACAATTGATGTGTCCTATCATATTATTGTTATCTGTTCTCTTAATTAAGAAAACCCTGGTTTGTACTGCAAACAGTTTTACCGTTTACCGCACGTTATTATTCTCCTCGTTATTTACCTATAGCGGCTAATGAAACGGAAGTCTCACCCACAGACTTACTTCCACGTTGAGGAAAAAGGTGGATACAGACTGTTAAAAACATGCAGACTCAAGGAAAGAGTTTAGCACATAATGGCTGGAATTAATAGCCAAGTTCCTGTTTTAATAATCATAACCTCTTGTACTCTGCTAATACGAATGTGCCCAACTACACATTTTCAAGTAGCAAAACAGAAGACACATAGGTCAGAATATCAGGATGATATGAACAAGAGCACAGCTGATTATGAGTTTTGGAAAACGAATCCAGGTAGTGAGAGACAAAGAGGAATTGGAGGGGAGAATAAAAACAATGGGGATGAGGTGAAATTTAATTAGTTCCTGGTGTAATACAAAGCACTATAGTTGAGCATGTTCTTCTGCATGCACTGACCACGAGGGAAGTTGGCATGATCTAAAAGATTTCAATACTACTACACAATACACAGACAATATGAATACAATACTTCAGATAACAGAACTTCATTATTCTACGTAAAGGTAAATACTGTAGTGCATGCTGCTCACTACACCCTCAAACTCATTACTGTTTAATTGATTTGTAGCCAGGTATGTACTGTATTTGTGCAGAACTGAGAGACAGAGGAGTCTTTTGTCAGAAAACTAAGAAACTGCTATAACAAATAAAGATACTACCAATTCTGTAATACAATTTGACCGAGGATGCTGAATTAATGAACAGACATTGACTAGCAAAATGATTCCTATTTCTCAAAAGGAGGTTTTTGCAACTGTTTTAAATTGAATTGACTTGATCTTTATGACTATATCAAACGGCAGAATTTTTAGACGTGCATTTAAGCTTCACCTCAGCAAGCGTGAGTAAATTGAGCGGAAACGCTCCAGCCGCCAAATGAGCTTCAGTAGAACAACTGTGAACTTTGGTCTGATGAGTTGCTGTTTTTATGAGATTATGTCAGTAAAACACAATTTCCTGTCTCATTGGTCGTTTTACAGCTTTCACGGCACACAGTACGCAAATAATGAGGCACATGCTCTATCTTACTTTATCATAAATAAATAATAATATTATAGGCAACAGCATACACACCTAGTTCTGTCATCAGCTAATTCATGAAATTACCAAAAAGGTGATTAAAGCTGCAAACTGTGCATGTATACGCAGCACACAAGAAGGTCTCTCAAATGCATGTACTAAAATATATTCTTCAATTGGAGATTATTAAACCATTTAAATGCATTAAATAATAATAATTTTATATTCTGACATTTATTTCTACTATTGACTTCTGGCCTTTTTCACATTTTGTGAAAAACTTCATCGAGTATTCCATGAGCATGCAATTTTGGAAAGCAAGCATTTGTGAGTTTTGAAAAGCTGAATGACCGGTAAAGCAAAAGTGAGCTCCTTTTATTAAAATACCTGGAGCTGAGGAATATTATACAAATTGACATATTCACTCAGTATTACTTGATCTAATTCACAAATATCTCAATTATATTTAAGTAGAAATTAATTGTACTCAGTCCAGTACATTATAGTCAAACACATTTTTATATTGAAATACTGGAGATTTCTGTGCCACCCCAAACTGGTTGCTGGCTGCTCCCTGGCCAGACTTATAAAAACATCCTGAGTACGGCGTCTAAACATGTGATGTAAACGGAAATAAATAATAAACAAATAAACCCAAAAACATCCGTTGTTTTTAATCATTAGGTCTATTCAACTAGTCAACCAGTCAACCATAATTGAATAGTCCTAATTGTATAAACTTTTTAAATCATCTAAACCAACAACATGTATGTTAGACCCTATTCCATCTAAGCTCCTAAAGGAGCTGCTTCCAGAAGTCATAGATCCTCTTCTGACTATTATTAATTCCTCATTGTCATTAGGATATGTCCCCAAAACCTTCAAACTGGCTGTTATTAAGCCTCTCATCAAAAAACACAACTTGACCCCAAAGAACTAGTTAATTATAGACCAATCTCGAATCTCCCTTTTCTCTCCAAGATACTAGAAAAGGTCATATCCTCACAATTATATTCCTTCTTAGAGAAAAATGGTATATGTGAGGATTTCCAGTCAGGATTTAGACCGTATCATAGTACTGAGACTGCTCTCCTTAGAGTTACAAATGATCTGCTCTTATCATCTGATCGTGGGTGTATCTCTCTATTAGTTTTATTGGATCTTAGTGCTGCGTTTGACACAATCAACCACAGCATTCTTTTGCGTAGACTTGAACACTTTGTTGGCATTAATGGAAGTGCATTAGCATGGTTTAAATCGTACTTATGACCGCCATCAATTCTTGGCAGTGAATGAAAAGGTATCATATCGATCACAAGTGCAGTATGGAGTACCTCAAGGCTCAGTACTAGGGCCGCTACTCTTCACGTTTTACAAGTTACCCTTGGGAGATATCATCAGGAAACATGGTGTTAGCTTTCACTGTTATGCTGATGATACTCAGCTCTATATTTCTTTATGGCCCAGCGAAACATACCAATTTGAAAAACTAATGGAATGCATAGTCGATATAAAAAACTGGATGACGAGTAATTTCTTACTGCTAAATTCAGAAAAATAAAGAGGTGTTAATTATAGGACCTAAAAACTCTGCATGTATTAACATAGAACGCTGTCTAAGACTTGATGGTTGCTCTGTCAATTCTTCGTCATCAGTTAGGAACCTAGGTGTGCTACTTGATAGTGTTAGGATGAAAGAACCTGAGATACTTTGATCTCCTGAGAAACAGACAATACAAACATACACGGGCAACTTAGAGACACCCCACAGATTGGAGGTGCAGGAGACCTCCTTCCCTTCTGTCCATTTTTTTCATATTAAATCCCTTCACCCATGCTTCCTTCTACTCAATCTGCTCAAAATGATTACATGAAAATGTCAATGCAAGTGAACTAACAGTCATGTCTCATTTGAAATGTCTCAGTCCAACTTGTACAAAAGTCTCAATTTTACAAAAGTAGATTAACAGATAATACAGACCCTAAAAGATATTTTGATTACTGTAATGAGAATGCCCCTTCCCTGGGTCCTCCATGTAAATTACCTTCTGTTTCCATTGAATTGTAAAACCACCCAGGCTTGGGACCTGACTTTATTAAATCCCAATTGTTAGTTCCTGTCTCCACCTCAGGGGATGTTTGTCTTTGTCTGAGGCATTCTCTAGCTAGAATGAACCCATAACATGAAGTCATATCCTCTGACTAATGATCAGACTGGAGAGTTTGTGATCATGGGGTACATGTATATACCGGCCGGCATGATACACCCTGAGCGACATAGATTCCTAATCAATGAGTAAATATAAAAGTAAAGACTTAACTAGAATAATCAAATGTCAGCATAATAACAATTAGACACAGGCATACAACCAATTTGCCTTTTCAACATAAATTCTAGGTCATATTAAAATGTAGTCAGATTAGAATTGGATTTAAATTGAATAACTCTGTGTGGTGAAAAGACCAGACACACAGGAGACCTTCAGCCAGCACTGGATACCTTCCTTGGGCCGATTGCCTGCACCTTACAATAGCAATCTTTCCTTAGAAAGCCACGTTCTAGCATTTGTAAAACTGCATTTTTTTCTATCTCAAAAATATATCTAAAATTACGGCCTATGCTCTCAGTGTCAAATGCAGAAATGTTAATCCATGCATTTATGACTTCAAGGTTAGACTACTGTAATGCTTTATTGGGTGGTTGTTCTGCACGCTTGGTAAACAAACTACAGCTAGTCCAAAATGCAGCAGCAAGAGTTCTTACTAGAACCAGGAAGTATGACCATATTAGCCCGGTCCTGTCCACACTGCACTGGCTCCCTATCAAACATCGTATAGATTTTAAAATATTGCTTATTACTTATAAAGCCCTGAATGGTTTAGCACCTCAGTATTTGAGTGAGCTCCTTTTACATTATACTCCTCTACGTCCGCTACGTTCTCAAAACTCAGGCAATTTGATAATACCTAGAATATCAAAATCAACTGCGGGCGGCAGATCCTTTTCCTATTTGGCGCCTAAACTCTGGAATAACCTACCTAACATTGTTCGGGAGGCAGACACACTCTTGCAGTTTAAATCTAGATTAAAGACCCATCTCTTTAACCTGGCTTACACATAACACACTAATATGCTTTTAATATCCAAATCTAAACCAGGAACACTTCCCATAACACCCTATGTACTTGCTACATCATTAGAAGAATGGCATCTACGCTAATATTAGTCTGTTTCTCTCTTATTCCGAGGTCACCGTAGCCACCAGATCCAGTCTGTGTCCAGATCAGAGGGTCACTGCAGTCACCCGGATCCAGTACGTATCCAGACCAGATGGTGGATCAGCACCTAGAAAGGACCTCTACTGCCCTGAAAGACAGCGGAGACCAGGACAACTAGAGCCCAGATACAGATCCCCTGTAAAGACCTTGTCTCAGAGGACCACCAGGACAAGACCACAGGAAACAGATGATTCTTCTGCACAATCTGACTTTGCTGCAGCCTGGAATTGAACTACTGGTTTCGTCTGGTCAGAGGAGAACTGACCCCAACTGAGCCTGGTTTCTCCCAAGGTTTTTTTCTCCATTCTGTCACCGATGGAGTTTCGGTTCCTTGCCGCTGTCGCCTCTGGCTTGCTTAGTTGGGGTCACTTCATCTACAGCGATATCGTTGACTTGATTGCAAATAAATGCACAGACACTATTTAAACTGAACAGAGATGACATCACTGAATTCAATGATGAACTGCCTTTAACTATCATTTTGCATTATTGACACACTGTTTTCCTAATGAATGTTGTTCAGTGCTTTGACGCAATGATTTTTGTTCAAAGCGCTATATAAATAAAGGTGATTTGACTTGACTTGATTAATAATTACAAACAACAGCTGTTTATCAGGTTTTGTAATTATTTCTTTTTCCGCTTACATCACATGTTTTGATGGCGCTGTACTCAGGATGTTTAAATAAGGGTCAACATGCGTCTGTATAGATCTATATATGGACACAATCTCTAGACCATCAGTACACGGAAAGGCCTAGCTACTCTTTAAGTTCCTCATCAAGAAACCACTGAGCTAAAGACGACATGCAAAAAAACTATTGTGCTAAATACGTGCAGAATTTAGATCCTTCTTGTCAGACACTCTCTATAACTGTAGTTCAACCAAAAATGACCATTTAAACCTTCTGAACCCTGCAGAGATATTTATAGCAGAATGTCCAATCGGCTGTTTTCAATACAAGATGCATTTTACGTGCATCATAAGTGCACAAGACCAATGGACTAGTGTTAAAATGCATATATGGTACTTTTTGGAGGTTAACATTCATTGTATGGAACAGAGCAGCTTGAACATTCTGCTAAACATCTCATTTGTGTTCTACATAAGACAAAGTCATACTGTATGAGAAATGAAATGATAGTGAACAGTTTTGTGGTAGCAACATGATATCGGACAGCTCGTCTGTTACGAGTTGAACATTAACAATGGAGTATCAGCAATAAATGATATCATGCAAATACATGAACTACATTATGAGCATCAGAAGCAGACCTGGGCTTCAACACGTCTGCATTGTCTTGAACCAAGCAATGTGAAATAATGTAAAAAAAAAAAGAAAAACACTGTTTCATAATGTTTTACTCAACTCTATTTCTTCAGCACATGTGGTGCAGGTCTGAAGACACCAACATTGTGTAAAAAGAACATATGACCACACACGAGGTATCATTTCTTGTATGGTAAGGAAATCAAAATCCACATTTAAACCATTTGGAGTTCAAGTGTTCGATTTGTGGATTTTTTTGAATGCTGTGTCACAAGTTGATGTGTTTTAGGTTGAGATTTTGGTCAATGTAATGCAACGATTGATTGATTACACCTGTGTATTGTTGTCTATTTATACCATACAAGAAACTATACCTTGACAAAGGCGTTTTGCTGAAACTTTGGTAAAATAAAGAATTATGTGCAGGTGATTGTACTGGTTTTATCCAAAAAGCTTTACCAAGGAACAGTGCTTCAATACTTCAAATCACCTGCTGCTCTTCTAAAACCATTTCAGAAGAATCTGCATTCACAACAGTGTCAGAAAGAGATGGAGCGAGACGGAGGAGCCAAACCAAACAAAGCCTGCACAGTGTGTTCCTGACTAAATAATAATAATAATATACAAAGTAATAATACTCCTTTGTGCTCAGCGTGGGGTTTAACAATAAACTACTCATGGTCAGTCAAGAATGTCTCATGATAACATTTTCTAGAGATATGGACGCTGAATGCTGCCCTTCTTCAATATCAGACATTCAACAAGAAATTAAACTGCCATTATTTTTGCAATTCTACTTCATGCACCATATGTGTGCAAACATGAATGCATTTCAAAACTCAATAAATGATGTGCAATACTCACTAACAAGTAATGACGGCTCATTAATATCTGGCTCATAATGTTCTGACGTGAAGCAATTGATTGAAGAATAATCAGAGCCCTGGAACAAAATAAATGGCTCCGTTTTATACTTCCATATGAGTTTACAATGCATTCAGTAAGAAAACAAGGACATACCAAGTCACAGCACTTTGTATTTTCATCACATAATCCACAAATGAATAGATTTCCATCGACGCCTTCTCTGAGCAGAGAGATCCGGTGTAAACGGGGCTGGAAAAATCAACAGTTAAACAGCTGTCAGTGACCTTTAAAAAGAAAAAACTACCAACAAGCCCTCAAACAATACGGTTTACATCAATATTTAATTATGCATAATAAAAGATGTGTTCATGTAAACACAGCCAACCTTAACCTGCATTTTTACTGAAGTGCGCACACGTGACACTATACTGTATATTATCGAAAAAGAGATTATAAAAGTGTATTCACATCTTGTGAACACTGTGATGATATTACTATAAAGTTAAAAAAATTGTAAACATGGTTTTTCTTTTCAAAGTTATTTGCATGTAATCGAGTAAAACTGGTTTTTTTCAAATAACAGACTCAGATACTTATCACTCTTCTATAAACAAAACGTAATCATGTGGGAAGTGTAAATATCACAATTTCTGTACTTTTATACTCACAGAGTTGTGTGAATCTTTCCCTTTATCCTCACAAAGAGACAGGTTCACCTAAACAAGAGCAAACATGAAACATTACAAAACAAAACTGTGCAAATAAGAGATCATAACAGAAGTATGTTTCATATGTGTTCCACGAGCCATAAACATTACTTTAAAATGAAATGTTTCAAATGTTTTGCATTGGAAAACTGCATTGCATATGTTTTTGCATAATCGTTTAATGTAAAATATCATTCCCTTGGCAGAATAACTAGAGAGATCATCCGCTGGGAACCCTTCAGATGTCATGTACAGTCTGAGATCTACTGTATTATATACTGTATGTGATCAACACGACTGTACCTGATGGGGTTTGGAGGATTGTGTTGGTCTGATGGAATAGAGGACCGTGCTTCCTCCGACCCAGATGATATTGTTACCAGAGGTGCTGACGAGCTTCACCAAATTATTATTACTGTTTTCAAAAGAGAACCTGGTTATACCTGAAACAGAGGAAGACTGAAGTTATCAAGCGTGCAGTGTGTTCAAACAGACCTAGTTTAAGCAGTTCCTGTACATTAATGAAACACAGAAGAGACAGCTGAGATAAGAGACCCGGCGGTTTTGGTGTTAAAATAAAGATCTGTGGGAGTTTGACACATGAAGATGTGATACTTGTATCTCTTTTACCGTAATGTGACTATAAAATGAAACAAACTGTTCATACTAATTACAATTCAAATGAATTAAATGTGTTGTTTGTTTGTTGGTTTTGTTTTGTTTTAACATCAAAATGCTCCTATTTTCCCGATTCTGTACTACAAAGTTGATCACATTTGGATCTAAGCTATTTATTTCAACAGAACATATGTGATTAGCCTTGTTCTTGACAGAACGATGATCTTTGAGAATAAAACCGATGAAATATTGATTAAATGTTATCTTACCTGCATGTGTGACCTTCACTCGAGCTGCTTCATGTAGTTTTGTTGAACTAACATATGAAACACATATGAACAGCGCATAAAGTGATGTCCAGTCCATCTTTAACTCGAGAGATTGTGACAGAAGCGGATCTAGATAGAGAACCAATATTGACTTCCTAACACTCGTGTGTGGGTGTGTGTGTGTGTGTGTGTGTGTGTGAAATAGGCGGGCGTTTGTAAATCCGTCAACATTAAGTCATGAGTAAACTTGTGATAAGGTAAACTTGAGATAAGTCTTTAAATTCTGCTTTTCAAACCGAGTGAATTTTAATTCTACACGAAGTTTAATTTAAGCAGAATCATGGTGTGAAGAACCGAAATGTGTGAACAAACCACTAGAGAGCAGTGTAAAACAGTCTAAACCAATTAATACTTAAATAAAGTCGATTGAATTCAACTAAAACAACTTCTGAGAAAGAATGTGTTGTCCAAAACCAACAAATCTAGTGAGTAACAAAAGCATGTGATGAATATATCTTGAATAGTTTTACATAATTAATAGTATATGTGCATAATTTGGTTGATCACAAAGGTGTAGCCAAACTTTCTTTCTTTCTTTTCACAGATGTGTGTAATGTGCTGATGTTTTTATGCACTGGAAATGAAAACCATTGCATGCCTATGTTCTGTATAAAGTGATAACCTATTGATATTTGAAGAGTTGTGTAAACAGGTCCATCATTAGAGAGCCCTGGTCTGCAGCAGCTAATAATGGCTTTAAATAATGCAGACTAGAAATATACATGGCATGTTTTCAAGTAAATATTTGTGTGCCTTTGCTCAAAAACTAAACACTCCTAATTAATATAACCAGCTTTCAATTTCATGCCAGAACTTCCGGAGAAAGAGATATGAGCTTTTATTATTTATGATTGGTCACAAACGACTTAGATACACAACAGTGTCACTTTTATTTTTACAAATTTGTTCTTTTGATATGTTGAAATAATCAAGATTTTTCTCATTTCATTAAACAAGATGGAATGGATTTAAGCTAATGTCACTTCCTGTATCATGCACAGTAAAATCCTGAAAACAACACCATAAGAGTTATTTCCAACACTTTGAAAGTGTATGAGAACCACCCACAAAGTGTTAATTTAACACTTTCAAAAGTGTTGCCTCATGCAACACCAATACAGTGTTAAAATATGAACAATAAGAGAGTGAAATATTAACACCGATTTTGGACTAAACCAGTCACTCTCTTAACTTCTTTTTGAAGTTAGAGACAGTGTATCTGTATCCAAGCTGACTGAAGACTGAGGTGTGGAGGATCCTGTTAATGATAAAACTGGGGTTAGTAGATGTCATGTTAGTCTGTATTATTACTGAATTTAGAAAACTAATACTGAAAATTTTTACAAGAAAAAACGGGAACTTTTGACAAATGACACCATTTTCGTCTCTGTGTAAACTGTCACACTCTCCTCCTCCTGCAGTCTAAATAAGCGCGCGGTTTCTTCAGCTTGCTGTGGTTTTCCAACTGTGGGTCGCGACCCCCTTGTGGGTCACAGAATGGAACAAGGTGGGTCGCACACAGTCACTTGGCTGCAGCTAAATTTGTGTTTCAATCACACACACACACACAGTTCAGGGCTGCACGAATGTGACGAGTGGAGCGGCCGAGAGCCGTGGGAACGGAGCGAGGCTGGTGGAGTGATTGGAAATGTGCAACACTCACCTGTCTCGAGAACAACGTTAACATTAAAAACTTCACAATCACGGGAAGAAGGAGGCGGGGACCGGGAACCCACTCGTCATAACGATACAGCCCACCAACATTAATAACAAACTGCAATATCCTTAGTGGGATTTTCCAATTGCAATTTATTCCGCGTGCGATGCTGTTTTGAAGCGTGGGCTGTAATAACAGTGAAGGTCTCAGAGCAATGTCGTTAAAAAGTTCAATCGGTCTGCATTATTAAAAGAGAAAAAAAAATTGCACACTTAAATACTCTATATTATGCATGAGATTGCATACACCAGAAAATTCAAATGTTATGAAAATGGTTTCAGGAAGGCCATGTTCATTCATTTCTATCATCTCTTTGAACTCTGCACTGTTTTCCTTCGGGAAACGGTTTGTAAAAAGCATTTCACATGTACAGGGCACAAACACAGGGTTAATTGTAACTCTACAAGATTTAAACATTTCCACATGACAAAAATGTACAAAAGTTTGCAATATTTCATTGACGTATCATCTCTGTTTAGAAAAAAATTGGCCAAAGTTCAGAAATCTTTTGGAGATATTGCTGAACATTTATTTTACCATTGCAAAAATAAATTTTTTGCCTGAACTAAATGTCATCCAGTTTTTTTTTTTTTTTTTGTTTTTGTTTTTAAACAAGATGCATCTGTTTATTATAATTTCAGGTGGCCTGAAGATGAGGACATTTTCAGCACATTTTCATTTTCGAGTGAACCGTTCCTTTAAGCTGTTAGTTAATCCTGTTTTAAAAGTGTAATTCACTGATTCTTTTTTTCCATTCAAATGCATGTTTGTGTTTCTTTAACACATTAAACTGAGCAAAAAAAAACATTCAGAGGTCAAGAGGTCACACGAGTTACAGCAGTCTGTTCTGTGGCCATCAAAAACATAAACTATACATACACACATGCGTGATGCTGATTTGTTTCTAACTGTTTAAGCAACTTTATTAATTATATATTGTTTATAAACATTTTATTTAAACATTATGTGCTTTTTTCAAAGATGATCTTGTTATTTAATTGTTTTTAAGAAATGCATTAATAAAATTTTAAGAGAGAAGAGAGAAGAGAAATCTTTTTCCACCTTATAGAATATAATTCGAATATTGCTCATGGTACAAAATGCTAATTTAGTGTTTTAGCTATTTTGACATCCTTAGTTCTGACAGTCATCACACTCACAATAATAACATCATGACGTCATAACTGCAGCCAAGGTGCTTTTCAGTTTAATGTTATTATTATTATGGCATTAGTCATGAGTCTGTGGTTAATTACACAATGAAAGGAAGTTAAAGCAAAAAATAACCTGGGAATATCTCATATTCAGATTTGAAAAATGTACAAACTCTACTGTTCAAAAATGTCTGAATATCACACACAAACATCATCTGCTGTAATGGACTGAAGAGTAAACGTAAGAGAGATTTCAGGTGTTTTTGTGACCTGGGATGTTTAGTTTATATCCAGATCGTTTTAACTGTTTGTTAACCATGACTAGTCTAATGCTGTTAGTCATGTGGTGTTTTGCATAATTAACAACGTGATTCAAGATGCAGAAGAACTAGAAGTTACATAAAAACACCAGTCAAAATGTTCACATTATAAAAACTCCAAATGACAGCTGCATTATTCGTGGTTTAAGAGGTTTTGTTTCCTCTTGCAGATTTGTTTTTTGTCTTTTAACTCAGCATCTGTGTGTCAGTAATCGCTCAGGCCGTGTGAATGAGTGTCTGTAAGATCAATCAATCAATCAATCACCTTTATTTATATAGTGCTTTAAACAAAATACATTGCGCCAAAGCACTGAACAACATTCATTTGGAAAACAGTGTGTCAATAATGCAAAATGATAGTTAAAGGCAGTTCATCATTGAATTCATTGATGTCATCTCTGTTCAGTTGAAATAGTGTCTGTTTTAATTTGCAATCAAGTCAACGATATCGCTGTAGATGAAGTGACCCCAACTAAGCAAGCCAGAGGCGACAGCGGCAAGGAACCGAAACTCCATCGGTGACAGAATGGAGAAAAAAACCTTGGGAGAAACCAGGCTCAGTTGGGGGGCCAGTTCTCCTCTGACCAGACGAAACCAGTAGTTCAATTCCAGACTGCAGCAAAGTCAGATTGTGCAGAAGAATCATCTGTTTCCTGTGGTCTTGTCCTGGTGCTCCTCTGAGACAAGGTCTTTACAGGGGATCTGTATCTGGGCTCTAGTTGTCCTGGTCTCCGCTGTCTTTCAGGGCAGTAGAGGTCCTTTCTAGGTGCTGATCCACCATCTGGTCTGGATACGTACTGGATCCGGGTGACTGCAGTGACCCTCTGATCTGGACACAGACTGGATCTGGTGGCCACGGTGACCTCGGAACAAGAGAGAAACAGACAAATATTAGCGTAGATGCCATTCTTCTAATGATGTAGAAAGTACGGTGTTATGTGAAGTGTTCCGGTTCCAGTTTACCTAATTAATGCAGCCTAAAAATCCTTTAACGGATTTGGATATTAAAAGCATATTAGTATGTTATGTGTATGCCAGGTTAAAGAGATGGGTCTTTAATCTAGATTTAAACTGCAAGAGTGTGTCTGCCTCCCGAACAATGTTAGGTAGGTTATTCCAGAGTTTAGGCGCCAAATAGGAAAAGGATCTGCCGCCCGCAGTTGATTTTGATATTCTAGGTATTATCAAATTGCCTGAGTTTTGAGAACGTAGCGGACGTAGAGGAGTATACTGTAAAAGGAGCTCATTCAAATACTGAGGTGCTAAACCATTCAGGGCTTTATAAGTAATAAGCAATATTTTAAAATCTATACGATGTTTGATAGGGAGCCAGTGCAGTGTGGTCAGGACCGGGCTAATATGGTCATACTTCCTGGTTCTAGTAAGAACTCTTGCTGCTGCATTTTGGACTAGCTGTAGTTTGTTTACCAGGCGTGCAGAACAACCACCCAATAAAGCATTACAGTAGTCTAACCTTGAAGTCATAAATGCATGGATTAACATTTCTGCATTTGACATTGAGAGCATAGGCCGTAATTTAGATATATTTTTGAGATGGAAAAATGCAGTTTTACAAATGCTAGAAACGTGGCTTTCTAAGGAAAGATTGCGATCAAGTAGCACACCTAGGTTCCTAACTGATGACGAAGAATTGACAGAGCAACCATCAAGTCTTAGACAGTGTTCTAGGTTATTACAAGTAGAGTTTTTAGGCCCTATGATTAACACCACTGTTTTTTCTGAATTTAGCAGTAAGAAATTACTCGTCATCCAATTTTTTATATCGACTATGCATTCCATTAGTTTTTCAAATTGGTGTGTTTCACCGGGCTGCGAGGAAATATAGAGCTGCGTATCATCAGCATAACAGTGAAAGCTAACACCATGTTTCCTGATGATATCTCCCTAGGGTAACATATAAAGCGTGAAGAGTAGCGGCCCTAGAACTGAGCCTTGAGGTACTCCATACTGCACTTGTGATCGATATGATACATCTTCATTCACTGCTACGAACTGATGGCGGTCATATAAGTACGATTTAAACCATGCTAATGCACTTCCACTGATGCCAACAAAGTGTTCAAGTCTATGCAAAAGAATGTTGTGGTCAATTGTGTCAAACGCAGCACTAAGATCCAATAAAACTAATAGAGAGATACACCCACGATCAGATGATAAGAGCAGATCATTTGTAACTCTAAGGAGAGCAGTTTCAGTACTATGATATGGTCTAAATCCTGACTGGAAATCCTCACATATACCATTTTTCTCTAAGAAGGAATATAATTGTGAGGATACCACCTTTTCTAGTATCTTGGACAGAAAAGGGAGATTCGAGATTGGTCTATAATTAACTAGTTCTCTGGGGTCAAGTTGTGGCTTTTTTATGAGAGGCTTAATAACAGCCAGTTTGAAGGTTTTGGGGACATATCCTAATGACAATGGGGAATTAATAATAGTCAGAAGAGGACCTATGACTTCTGGAAGCACCTCTTTTAAGAGCTTAGATGGTATAGGGTCTAACATACATGTTGTAAGTTTAGATGATTTAACAAGTTTATACAATTCTTCCTCTCCTATAGTAGAGAATGAGTGGAACTGTTCCTCAGGGGGTCTATAGTGCACTGTCTGATGCGAAACTGTAGCTGACGGCTGAATGGTTGCAATTTTATCTCTAATAGTATCGATTTTAGAAGTAAAGTAGTTCATAAAGTCATTACTGCTGTGGTGTTGGGAAATGTCAACACTTGTTGAGGCTTTATTTTTCGTTAATTTAGCCACTGTATTGAATAAATACCTGGGGTTATGTTTGTTTTCTTCTAAAAGAGAAGAAAAGTAATCAGATCTAGCAGTTTTTAATGCTTTTCGGTAGGATATGCTACTTTCCCGCCAAGCAATACGAAATACCTCTAGTTTTGTTTTCCTCCAGCTGCGCTCCATTTTTCGGGCTGCTCTCTTTAGTGTGCGAGTATGCTCATTATACCATGGTGTCAAACTGTTTTCCTTAACCTTTCTTAAGCGTAAAGGAGCAACTGTATTTAAAGTGCTAGAAAAGAGAGAGTCCATAGTTTCTGTTACATCATCAAGTTGTTCTGAGGTTTTGGATATGCTAAGGAATTCGGATACATCAGGAAGATAACTTAAAAAGCAGTCTTTTGTGGTAGAAGTGATGGTTCTTCGATACTTGTAACAAGAAGTAGAATTTACAATTTTGGCTATATGAAGTTTACACAGAACTAAATAATGATCTGAGATATCATCACTTGGCTGAATAATTTCAACACTATCAACATCAATTCCATGTGACAATATTAAATCTAGAGTATGATTTCGACAATGAGTAGGTCCTGAAACGTGTTGTCTAACACCAATAGAGTTCAGAATGTCTATAAATGCTGATCCCAATACATCTTTTTCATTATCGACATGGATATTAAAATCACCAACTATTAAGACTTTATCTGCAGCCAGAACTAACTCGGATGTAAAATCACCAAACTCTTTAATAAAGTCTGTATGGTGCCCTGGTGGCCTGTATACAGTAGCCAGTACAAACATAACAGGGGATTTATCATTAACATTGGTTTCTCTGGATAATGTTATATGAAGCACCATTACTTCAAACGAGTTATACTTGAAGCCTGCCCTCTGAGAAATCCTGAAAACGTTATTATAAATTGAAGCAACACCTCCCCCTTTGCCTTTTAGACGCGGCTCGTGTTTATAACAATAATCTTGGGGGGTGGACTCATTTAAAATAATGTAATCATCAGGTTTTAGCCAGGTTTCTGTCAAGCAGAGCACATCTATATTATGATCAGTTATCATATTATTTACAAAAAGTGTTTTCGTAGAAATGGATCTGATATTCAATAAGCCAATCTTTATCATTTGTTTATCCATATTGCATTTGTTTTTTATTTGTTGAACCTCAATTAAATTGTTAACCTTAACTTGGTTTGGACGTTTTTTGTATTTTCTAGTTCGTGGAACAGACACAGTCTCTATAGTGTGATATCTAGGTGAAAGAGTCTCTATGTGCTGAGAATTAACTGACCTCTGTGACGGGAGGCAGCTAGCAGACGGTCGGTTTAGCCAGTCTGTCTGCTTCCTAACCTGGGCCCCAGTTAGTCAAGTATAAACACTAAGACTATTTGCCATATTTCTAGACAGAAGAGTGGCGCCACCCCAGGAGGGATGAAGACCATCTCTTTTAAACAGGTCAGGTCTGCCCCAAAAGCTCGTCCAATTGTCTATATAACCTATGTTATTCTGTGGGCACCACTTAGACATCCAGCCATTGAGTGATGACAATCTGCTATGCATCTCATCACCACGGTAAGCAGGGAGGGGACCAGAGCATATTACAGTGTCTGACATCGTGCTTGCAAGTTCACACACCTCTTTAAAGTTATTTTTAGTGATCTCCGACTGGCGAAGTCGAACATCATTAGCGCCGGCATGAATAACAATCTTACTGTATTTACGTTTAGCATTAGCCAGCACTTTTAAATTTGCCAAGATGTCAGGCGCTCTGGCTCCCGGTAAACATTTGACTATGGTGGCTGGTGTCTCTATATTCACGTTCCGTACAATAGAATCGCCAATAACTAGAGCACATTCATCAGGTTTCTCAGTGGGTGCATCACTGAGTGGGGAGAACCTGTTTAATGTTTTGATCGGAACAGAAGAGCGGTGTTTTGACCCACGACTACGCTGCCTCACCGTCACCCAGTTGCCCTGCTGCAGGGGCTCTGCTGGAACCGGACAATGTACAGGAATCCCTGAGCTAGACGCATCCAAAGCCATATCTAGAGCCCTAACATTCTTACTGTCCTCAATTAAAGTTTGAATGCGTGTCTCTAATTCTGAAATCTTCTCTGTCAGCCTAACTGTTTCCCTGCATTTATCACATGTGAATCCCTCATCAGCGACAGAGATAGATAAACTGTACATGTGGCAAGAGGTGCAAATAACAATTGTAGGAGAAGCCATTACTCACCGTGCTTGATGAAATATTCTTACTGCGGTTGTTTGATGAACTTGTGGAAAACTGCCAACGGAGGTCAGACCAAAGATCAAAGCTGATTGGCTCAGAGGAGACATGAGTGACAGATGAAGGGAGGAGCAAATACAGGTTCAAATACAAATACAGCTGCTATTTATTCAATTTATTTATTTAGTTTAGTTTTTTAGATGGTTGTTGTGAGACACACAATCACAAAAATGACATTATTAAATAAATTAGAATATTTAGCCACTTAAAAACAATGCCCGCACTTACATCGAGAAAATCGGTTTGTGCTTCTGGAGAGTCTTAGCAGGTTTTCCTTCGCTTATTTGATTAGTAGAGTAAATCAGATGTTTTATGAAGTGCATTGAGTATTTGACAGTGTTTTTCCTCTTTCATCCAGAGCTGATGTGAACATGAACCTACAAATGAAGTCATAAAACACAGACGGCCTGAAAATATTTGAAGAAATTATGATACTAGTTTGTGAGCAGATGAAAAAAAAATAACCAACTGAATGTCCTTTTTTTTTTTTTTTTGAAACATTTATTTATTTATGCTTTTATGCTATTTGTTAGTCTTTTATATTTTATTTTATTATAGTGAATAACTTTCAGTCTGTCTTAATTGTATTGATTATAAGTAAATGTTTCAACTTTACTCAAAAAAGAAAGAACTGTAAATATGTTACAGAGTTCAGGAATGAGTGTAACTAACCATCAGCATATGATTATGGTCATATATCATCGCTTTCACTTCCTGTTTTCGAGGCATAAACATAAACAAAAACTAATACACACATGACTGGAACAACATTTGGGTTTACCCACAATCCACCTGTGCTGGGCTTCACAAGACTGATAGATCCTCCAGTCTGTGCATCTGTTCACATTCACTGAGGAACTGAACTGACTGAATGCAGATGTTACAGCGCCTCCTACTGATCAATGAAGGTACAGCATGTGAGGGAGTTTAATAGTTCAACCTTAGCATCATGACATTGTTAAGTTTTCCTGACATTCAGTATTTATTAATTAACTTTTTGAATCTGGCAGCTCCTAAAACTAGTTGTAGTAAAACAGTTTTGTTGCAGGATTGAAGTCTAATATGATTAAACGGGTGAAGCTGAACATGTTACGGTTTCAGACCTGCATCTGTTCACGTTTATCCGTCCGTTTTACAGATTTCAACAGATTCTCACCCGTTTGTGCTCATAAACACAGCTTGTTAAAGTCTGCGGCTTCGTTTGTAGCTTGTGGTCCAATTTGTTTCATATCCATCTGCATTCCTTCATTTCCATTAACTCAGTGAACTCATACTTTATTTGTCAAGCAGAGCAAGTTAGTGAACACATACTGCTGATTTGTTATCACATGTGTTATTGTATATGTGTTATATAATAAATCTAAGATCCTAAACCTTGTCATCTAATTAATTCTAATTAAATACGTTTAATTGTGGAAGATCACAGACTGATGGCGATGAGTTCATTCTGTCCCGCTGTGACTTTAACACACAGATATCCTGTAACTTCTCTGTAAATACTTCAGAAGTACATTTGTGGCCCTGTAAATGTTTTTATATGAGTTTACAAGAATTTTTGTGTTTAACTCCCTCCAGACGGAGACTTGAGTCTAAAATCACAGACTTAGAAGAAACAAAAGATTAGAAGAGCCTTCTGTGTTCAGTGCAGAGATGCAAATAACAGAAACAATCATTTTATTAACATGAAAAGAAAGCTCAAAGAATTAATGATTTGGTATATCTTGATTCAAGCATGTTTACAGTATAGTACATGTACAGTATGTGTTCTGACAAACAAATATATTGAGCAAAACAAAGTTAAAATCTCTTGATATAGTAAATGCTCCTCTTCTTAACATATACCTAACAATCTAGATTTAAAGCAATCATAAAAACCATGTCCATGTTTGTCATATGATTGATAAACAGAGTGTTTTCCAGTAATGATTGAGTCAGACTGTTGTTCTGGCTTCGGTGGGAATCTCATCCGTCATCGTGCTGCTGACAAACAGAAGAACGTCTTCAGACGGGGAACGTGGGAACGCTTCAGATGGGTTTGTGCGGTCTGCAGTAATGAACCGCTGCTGTTTCTCTCTGTGGCTGCTCACTAATGTCTTTCCTGAATCACGTTATACCGGTGGGAATGAGTGAGTTTGGTGTGTGTTTGTGAGGTTTGGTTTGCTTGGCATTGCTGGTTTCTGTCAGAAAGCTTCATGAGCAGAAGCATGTGTTTTCACTGAGCTGAAGCCAGACGGCCATCAGGAGATGTTTAAGCTCATTGTTCAGCAGGACAACAACACGCTTCTCTCTAAACTCACATCTGATCATCACAAGCGCTCTTCACTCACACAAACTTACAGAGGAATACAATCAAAACCACAGCCTTTCAGAAACCACTGGCAAATATAGAAATATAGTCCTGACAACATTTCTGATGAATCTCTACACATTTCGTTAAAAGGCTGCAGGGTAAAACCTTTGATATTTTAAGACAAGGTCTGTTATCAGTGAAGACCACAAACAGTCATAACAAAAATAATCATACTGTTGATGTTTAAGCAACTTGTTTGAAATTTAGTCTTGAAAATTAATGTGGATTTAATTCCTTTAGTAACAGACATTACAAGAGAAGATTAGCTGATTTATTTATCAACAATAATTATAATTAGTGCAGTTAAAGTCTTAGTCATTTATCTGATTTTAATTAAGTATATATATATATATATATATATATATATATATATATATATATATATATATATATATATATATATATATATATCAAGAATGAACAAACCTAAGATTGATTGGTCACTTTAAGAATTAGGTTGAAATAACTCATCACAGTAACAACTGCATATTTAAGTTATTTTACCATAATGCGAACTATATATATATATATATTATTTATTGTTAGCGCATGCTTTTGTATTATCAGGATACAGGTTACATATTTCTGCATATTAAATTTCTAAATCCCAAATGCATTAGTGTATTTATCTTTGTTAATAGGTTTTATACCGTAAAAGTGTTGTTCGTGATTCTTGATGTCATTAAAAGTGACTTTGAGAAAGAAAATTCCATTGTACTTAAAATCCTATGAAAGTTCATACTGCTTATTATAACTGTTATAGCTTTTTTAAATAGACTTTTCATGCAAAAAAATAAAATAAAATAAAACACCCTACTGAATTATTAATGAGCCTAAAGCAGTGTTGAGCTGTGAGGAAGGGGAGGAGCTTCATCTGTGGAGGTGCGCGCGGCTGTGGCTTCAGGACTGAACATGTGAGATGATGACGGACTGAATTTGACATTTTTAAACTGAATCAGTTTCACACTCTTCAGAGATTGTAGTGAATCCGGAGTGAGATGACGCGTCTCCTGCGCGCACTGTTTGGCGTCCTGTGCGTGTTTCTGTGCACGAGCGGCGTGAACGCGTCTGAGTGAGTGTTTGTGAGTTTACTCTGATCTCAGATCAGCTGCTGGTTTACTGATAACACTTCACTATAAAAGCTCGCTTTTTATATTCTTATATGTTCTTATATTTAACATATTTAAAAATGTCTTGTAAATTCAGAAGTTTGTCATGTAACTGATGTTATGCAATGAAACCTTATGGTAAAGTGTTACCGTTTTACTGATCCAAGTTGACTGAAGCGAAATGACTTTAATCTTAAATTCGAATTTATTTCATTATTATGAGAGACATTAATACTCTCAAAAATGCTTTGATGGATTTAATGCTAACACTCTTACAGTTTTCCTGTCTGTAAGCTCTTGTGACTTTTCTAAATGTCTCATGTGATAACCTTATTTTCTGTATCATGGTCATAACCACTACAAATATTACGTTTTTCTTTTTTTTTAAAGTGCATTAAATATTTCTTAAAGGAGTGCTTTACTCAAAAATAGAACTAGCTGAAAATGCACTCACCCTCAGTTCATCTGAGATCAGGATGAGTTTGTTTCTTCATCAGGTTTGTAGAAATGTAGCAATGCATCAGTGTCTCATCAGTGGATGCTCTGCAGTGAATGGGTACCGTCAGAATGAGAGTCTGATAAAAACACAATAATCCACAGCACTCCAGTCCATCAGTGAACATCTGGAGAAGACAAAACCTGAAACACATCCAGCATTAAGATGATTTTAACTCAAACACATAGAGTCTATAATCCATAATAACACTTCCTCCAGTGAAACAGTGTTCTGGTCTGAATCAGGAGAGAAATCTGCACAGATCAAGCAGCGTTTAGAGTTAAAATCATCTTAATGCTGGATGTGTTTCAGGTTTTGTCTTCTCCAGATGTTCACTGATGGACTGGAGTGCTGTGGATTAGTGGGATGTTTTTATCAGACTCTCATTCTGACGGCACCCATTCACTGAAGAGACACTGATGCAATGTTACATTTCTAGAAACCTGATGAAGACACATCATGATCTCGAATGACCTGAGGATAAGTGCATTTCCAGCAATTAAAAAAATATTTTATGGTATTTCTGCAGTATTTTCTGTCTGTGTCCGTCTCTCTCAGTGAGGACTGTCCGGAGAACAAGATCCTGACCGTGGAGTATCCGTGTACGAGAGCTGGAGGTCAGAGAGGTCGCTGTCTCAGGTGCATCCCTAAATATAACTCACTTCAAACTGTACAGTATGTGATTACAGTAGGTGCGTTCGGCTTCATTAATGATCAGAGACAGGAGAGTCATGTGACCTTCATCATACGAGAGAAATCAAAGAGACGTTTCTGACAATCGTATCAGTTTTACTACATTCACACTGATGATAGTGACTCTAGTTAAAAGTGTATTTTTAACATTTTTGCATTATATTTTGCCATTTGAGAATCAGCACTGCATTGAGACCTGTTTTCCAGCCTGATTTATTGTAAATGTCCGATATTCATGATCGTGTTATGTGTGAATAAGAGACTCCTTCACAATCCTGCAGTTGTGGTCTGACAGAAATGCTGAAACACTGTGGTTTGTGTCTCATTGAAGGAAAAAAGCTAAAACGCAAGACATAATCGCTCCTAATTCATTTTTACACATTTATTCTGTGTAGAATTCCCATCTGTTGCTCGCTATAAAAACTGATGTTCTTGTATTTTTGTTTTGTTTTCCAGTACAATAGAACATTGTTTTCAAATCAAGACACATTTATTGGAGACGCAAAAATAAAACCAAAAATATTTGTTTTCTGAGAAATGAATCAAAATTAAGCGTTTTTATGCCTAAAACCAGAACAAATGTGTGAGTGCAGTCAGAAAAATGTGAACTTCATTTAAGAGGATAACAAGTTGATTTATGTTTACGAAAGCTTGTTTCACACACAAAGCTTGTTTTTTTCTTGCATTGCATCTATATATCATAACTCTGCATTTAAATCTCATGATTCTGCATTTATAGCTTGCAATTCTGAGAAAAGCATCTGAATTGTGAGATATAAACCATTTTAAGAAAAAATGCGAAAGAAAACTAGACTTCTTATGTGGTTTTGCATCTTCAGTAAGTGTATCTTGACTGAAATTAGTTTCCTGGGAATCAAGTCAAACACACCGAGCAAAGTATAATAGACTAATTAAACTCTACTGATTTGAGGACTGAAATGTGACGCTGTTTTTAGGAGCAGGTCGGGTGTCAGGTTTGGGTTTCAGCCGTTAAAATAGGAATAAAAGCTGAAGGATGAGACGAGGAGTCTGGCCGGGAGTGTGTGTTTATTTCGAGAGGTGTGTCTGCTGAACACATGGCTCCACACACTCTTTATCTCAAACGTTAGATCATCCATCTTTTGTTTTGCTGTAAAACCACCGATATCTTCTGCTTCTTCATCTTTATATTTCTAAAGTAATAATAAAAAACACCAGCTCATGAGCACATAAATGAACACAGTGCCACACTTTATTGTGTGTTATTCTGTGCAAATGAAGTCCAGGTGTGTGTGTGTGTGTGTGTGTGTGTGTGTGTGTGTGTGTGTGTGTGTGTGTGTGTGTGTGTGTGTGTTGAAAGAGGTGAGCTTCTTAGGGAGCAGCAGAGGTCAGTAGGTCAAGGGTCACAGGAACTGATCTGACATGGTCATGACACAGACGTCCAGAAGTGTGTGCTTTATTACAGTGATTTGTGTTTGTCTGATGAAGACGGTGTTGAGAACGGAGGGATGAAGTGTGTGAAAACAGAAAGAGAGGATGATGAAGGTGACAGGAGAGAGAGAGAGAGAGAGAGAACGTGATGGATGGAGAGAGAGGAAATATCTGTCTGGATGAGTGTTGAGAAAATAAACACACGCTGTCCTGTGAAGTGTAGTTTAATGGATTTAATTCTTCTTTAATATTAGATCAAGTCATAAGGAAAGCAGTGAAGTA
>NC_068413.1:722709-757709 GCF_023724105.1 Carassius gibelio | reverse complement strand
TTTACTGTAAGAGTGTCAAAAATAACTTTCTTATGAATCTTGAGATTTAAACACTCTCCTTCTTGCAAACACAGAGCTTTATATATATATATATATTTATGTTTACGTCCCTCTACTGCACCTGAATTAATCTGCAGTTGTGTCTCACGCTTATCACTTGACTCTTTTTGATTTTGTTGCTGTGCTATCAAACACACAGATCTGTCAGCATGTGTGTGTGTGTGTGTGTGTGTGTGTGTGTGTGTGTGTGTCTGTGTGTGTGTGTCTGTGTTTAAGCAGATCTCTCATCATCGGCCCTGCTGTGTTCTTCATGTGTCACGTATGTGAGATGCGTATATTACAGTCAGCACGTACTGTACTGTGTGTGAGTGTGTGTGTGTGTGTGTGGTTGGGTGTGTGTGTTTTTGTGCGTGAGTGTGTGCATCAGCTCAAATAGTAACACCAGGGTCACGGGTTCGATTCCCAGAAAAAGCATGAATGCAATGTGAAAGGTATTAATTGCATAAAATATAAGTCAAGCTTCTTTTTGTCGAACTGCACTGCAGCTACTTCATCCAGAAACACTAATTAATAAGTATTCATTCAAAATATTAAATCATAAAATACAAAAAATATATATTTATAAAAATCATGTGTGAATAGGAATTTTATTTGTTTTACACTACCAAAAGTTTAGGAGTGCCAAGATTTTTAAATGTTTTGAAAAAGGTTTCTTCTGCTCAGAGAGGCTACATTTATTTAACCAAAAATACAGTAAAAATGTAAAATATAATTACTATTTAAAACATCTGTTTTCTGTGTGAATCTGTGTTAAAGTGTAATGTATTTCTGTGATGCTCCGCTGTATTTTCAGCATCATTCCTCCAGTCTTCAGTGTCACATGATCTTCAGAAATCAGAATAATATGATGATTTACTGCTCAAGAAACATTTCTGATTATTATCAATGTTGAACACAGTTGTTGTGCTGCTCAATATTTTTTAGGAAACTGTAATGCATTTTATTTTCCAGGATTCACGGATGAATAGAAAGTTCAAAACAACAGCATTTATTTGTAAAAGAAATCTTTGTGACATTATTAATGTCTTTACTGGCACTTTTGATCGATGTAATGCACGCTTGCGGAAGGCTGCCGGTTTAAGGGTTAAGCTGGCGGCCATCTTGGGTGTGGCGCTCTTGTTTCTCTAGGTTTTTTAGGCACGTATTTATCAGCCCATCTTGACACGCCATGCTCAGGTGAAAGGAGAAATGGCACGGCTGCACGATTTTCGGAGGTAAATTTCTCTGCTTGCTTATCTCTGGGATATTTTTAGAGCTAAAAAACGGCGTTCCTATTTAGTGCTGGAAGCGGATGTGTAGAGGACGATGGACCGATCAAACCCCGCTCTGAAGAATCAACACATAGTCCCAGTGCCAAGACAACTGAGATGAACCCTAGTGAGCTCCCTACAAAGACAGCAACTCAAGACGACACAGGCAGAATTAGGGGCCATTCACACACACAACATTCATATCTGTGGGACTGAACGATGCAGGGCCTTGAAAATGAAGACTCCAAAAGAAACGTTTATTAAAAACTAGAATCTAAAACCATATTGCAATATCTTTAATACTTCTTGAGTTACAGGCATGCAAACTTTGGGAAAAGTATACATATGGCACTCAGACAGGTGTTTAATACAGTTGTTCTGACAGAAGGAAACAAGATATAGTTCTAGTTTAAACATTAGCCTACTTGTTCTTTAGACATTGCTCTTTAAAAGAAAATAAGTTTCATATTTGTGACCCACATTTGGGTTTTGACCACTCAAGATGTGTAGAATTTAACGATTTACTCCTGGAGCCATATTAAAACTACAATATCTCTGGAACTGGACCATATAGAGCCTTACCATTAAAGATGCCAAAAGACACGTTTGTTAAGACCCAATATCTAAAATGACATGAAGATATCTTTAATACTTCTTAAATTACAGACTTGCAAACTTTGGAGAAAAAAAATGTAAAAGGTGCTCTCTTTCCCCATTTTTGAAAGATCACCATTGATGCATACTGCAACAAAGATTGCTAAAGTCAACAGATTTAACTAACAGACCTACCAATCTCATAGACAGTAAAAGAAATGGACACAGCGACCCCATTGGAACTCAATTGAGACAAGTGAAGCCCATTTTTTTGTGTTTTTTAGCACTTCCGTTTCTGACGCGCAGACTCAAACGAAGCGTGATGACGTCAGCAACCTGTCTGACAGATGTAAATCTTCTAGTAGCTGTGCGTGCAAACTGCCATCGTTAATCTTGCAGAGACGGCGAGCTTGAGCGGGGAGTTCTTTGTCATGAGTGAGCAGGAGTAAGTATTCTGATTAATTATTTTGTATAGTATTTTAAAATGTAACGCCAGTACGCCATATTAAGTTAATTGCCTGCGAGCTTCTCCTCCTGTCTGTACGGTAATGCGACAGAGAGCCGAGTGGTTATGACGCAATCGTTAGCCTATTTTTTACAAAAACTGTTTATACGGGGCCATAATGTAACATAGAAGGTAATGGAGCCCTTTATACATTGTTGTGTATCTTTAGAAATAAATAATGGACAAACAGAGTCTTTAAACACCTCAGATGTAAAGTTATTCGCGGTCAAAGTGAGCCAAAATGAATGGAGTCAATGGGAATGCTAACGCAAGTGAAGTTCTGCTACAAGATGGCGGCCGACTTCAACGTCATTTTAACCCCTTGTAATCTGGCTCTGAATCTCAGGTGAAAAATTGCCATTTTGACCCCCTCTACAAAACAGTGGATTACTCAGTAAATATTCATCCATGATATTTAATATTTTGGCTTTCATCACTATACATGTTTATCTTTCTAAACAAAAAAAAAAAAAAAAAAAAAAAAATAGCAAAATCAAAAATAAGTTCTTAGACTTTTACAGTAAACGTGATGGGTTTACAGAGAATTTTGAAAACAGATCTTGCGTCATGCATCAACAAATCAATCCTGTGATCCTGAGCATCATCAGCCTGTGCTTTGTCTGAGTCTGATGACAGCAGATTCAATCCTGAAGGAGGTTACTGACCAGCATCCCTTACACAGTCACAGTCGTACACTTCTGTCCCAATGCGTGCTCAAACAAAGCAAAAACTACAAACAACTGGAAAAACCTGCTGTTCTGCCCCATCCCAGCTGAGCTGTCACGCTACAGACTCTCGCACGCCAGCGGTCCGCTCTCACGCCACACTCCAGGCGCGCGCTCATTAACCAATTAACCAATTAACACGACTGATCTGATGCTCGGTTTCCGGAAGTGCATCTCCAGCCGTCTAGATTAGATCTTCACCTCAGTTATTAGAGCCAACTAAAAATAAAACCATTAAAAAGAGATATTTCTGTTACTTGAAATAAAATAAATATTAACTGAATTAATATTAATGTATTAAATAAATATAATATATATGCAATGATTATAATTAATAAAATGTAAATATGCATAGTCTTACATATATAATATGTACACACAGCACACACATAAACTATTTCATAAAAAAACATATGTAAATATATTGCCAAGACAACATTTAAAAATAGTTTTTTGTCTAAATTGATATCCTAAAACAACTGAAATAAAGGAAACTGAAATAAAATGTATATATTTTAGATATATATAATTAGATGTATTTATAATAATACAATAACAAATAAAATAAAAACAAAATGACTAAAACTTTTAAAACTAACATGGATAATATAAAATTAATGTTATTAATGGTGTTTCTCAACAGATGCTCATGATTTTCAGTAAAACATGACTGCAAAACAATTACTTGTTATTTAAATCACCTTTTGCGTTTCTCATTAGATGATTGCGTTTTTAAGTGATTCTCTGGTGTATTAAAGTAAAATATAACTGTAACACAATGATTGAAATCACTTCAGTTTGAAGGAAGCACATAAGCTGTGACGGTGCATGAATCAGATTTCATTGTTTTTGAGAGGTTACAGTACTGAGACCGGGGATTTCTCCATCTGGTTGCTTTTTCTTTTGATTCTGGAGTGAAATGTGAACCGGACGTGTTCTTGGCAGGTTTCGGAGAGATGCATGCTCTTACCAGAAGTCCAGTGATTCACTGATACTGTTACGCGAGAACAGCTCGGGTTTCATGCCGTGCAGCTCAGATCGAAAGCTGGAAGTTCCCCGGAGTCTCCTCGCAGAGGAAAGCTATCAATAAATCAATCTGAGAGTCCTTATACGTTCCTGCTGACGTCTCATCCTTCCAGAAAACATCCCACATGAGGCATTACAAGGCAAATCCCAAACTTTGCATGACACTTTAATAATAAATATAACATTGATGTTAAGAACTGAACTATATGAACTTTTTGCACTGCATGCAACATTTAATGCCATGACTTGTGTAAGACATTTTAGGCCTTAATTTGTGAAAATATGAATTAAGACTCTGTAATGCATCACCAGGCAGATGCTTTCATCCATGCACGAGCTACGGAACATGACATCATTTCTGCATCATTTCATCATTTATGTAAACATGCAAACACACAACTGACACATTTACAACCCTAAAATCAGTTTACAGTAAATCACGGCAGAGTTCCTCATCGATACCCGAGGAGCTGCTAGAGGACATCTGTTGAAACACAGTCAGGTTCTCACACTCCAGAGATTGACAGACGGTCGGAAAAAAGTGTCAGCTAATAACCACGCCCACGTAACAGCGACCAATCAAGAAGAGGAAGGAAGCGGCAGGGATATTAGGGCAAGGGCAAACAAACACCTGAAGTAAACCTCCAGCTTTTGAAAGAGAGAGAGCAATGTGCAAAACAATAACTAATAGCCTATAAATATCCACAAAATTACTAACATGAAGAAACAGTACAATAAAAACATTACCACATTTTTAACTAGAGTTTATGGAAAATATGAATTAAAACTACATTATTATCTTAATAATATTAAAACAACACTGAACTTGAATAATTATTGATTATTTCAATGGGTTACTAATGACACATCATCTGGATATTTTAATTGTTGAACAAAATTGGGGATTGAACAGGTTAAGGAGGAAGATAGTGTGTAATAATGCAAACGCACCACAGTAAACACTCAGTTAAATTCAGCACAGATTCAGAGTCATTCTGCCGCTCAGGAAACGTTCCTGGAAAAGCCTCGGACTTAAAAAAGCTCTTGCTCTGAAGGCAGTAAACAATGTTGTAAAGTGTAATTCTGTTCCATGCCAAAGGTCACCTGACCCAGATAAACACAGTCCGTTCAAAAGTCCACTGGCTTGTAAATGAACATCGGTGGCTTTAATCGTCCTCACTCATTAATCACTGCAGTGTCTATAATCACAACTCAAAGATTTCACCACAGATGATAGTAACGGTGGATCACGTGACCTCTGGATGCCTCTTACACAAACATCTCAACCCACACTAGATTATATTTCTGCTCTTTAACAGGAATATCTGGATCCTAAATGAACACACAGCTCATTTGAAGTGGTGTTGGATTGCATCTCGTGTGATCGAGGGAGAGTGTGTGAAATCGTGACTACATGCATCATGCACGGTGTGTTACTATCATGTCCTTGTTCTGTTTTCTTTTTTTTTACCTGCACGTAGACAGCAGAAAGCTTTGATTTAGTAGAAGTGATTGCAGGCTCAGTGAGAGACATTAGAGTTGGATCTTTTCCAGCTATTACTCCTAATGAACACCCTAATAAACTATATGCTGTAAAGTAGAAATGAAAAACATACTGTTCGTAAAAAAAAATAAGTTGCTAAAAATAATATTTTTTACTTTCATAAGGTCATTGAAATGCATTTCATTGCATGTTGGCAATGCATTTAAAATCTACACTTATAGAACCATAGATATCAGGAAGAAATTCTGAATTAACAGAATAGAATAGAGAATAGAATAGAGAATAGAATAGAACAGGGCAGGATAAAATAGAATAAAATAAATTTTACATAGAATATAACAGAACATAAGATATTAGAATAGAATAGAATAGAACATAATAGAATAGAAAATAATGGGATATATCAGAATAGAATAGAAAAGAACAGAACAGGATAATATAATAGAACAGGAGATATTGACATAAAATAGAAGATATCATATGATATTAGAGTAGAATATAACAAAACAAAACAGGAAATAACAGGAATTAAGATTCAGAAACTGAATAGAATAGGATATATCAGAAATTAAAATAGCACAGAGGATATTAGAACAGACTAGAAGAGAATAGAACAGGATATATCAAAATAAAATAGAATAGAACAGAATATATTTAAATAGAACAGAACAGTATATATTGGAATAAAATATAAGAAAATAATATATTAAAATAGAATATAAGAATAGAATAAAATAGAATAGAATATATTAGAATAGAACAGGATATGTCCAAATTAAATGGAAAAAACAGAACAATATATTAGAATAGAACAGATTCAACTTGAACAGAATAGGATCTATCAGAAATAACATAGAATAGAAGATATTAGAACAGATTAGAATAGAATAGAACAGGATATATAAAAATAAAATAGAATTGAACAGAATATATTTGAATAGAATAGATCAGAATATATTAGAATAGAATATAAGAACAGAATAAAATAGACTGGAATAGAATTGAACAGAACAGGATCAAATAGATTGCAACAGAATAAAAAAGTATAAAACCAAACTGAATGAACAGAATAGAATAGAACAGGGTATAACAGATAAAGAATAAAGTTGAACAGAACAGAACAAAATAGAATCGAACAGAATGTAAGATATGAAAATATGAAAACTGTTTTAGCTGCAATCTTTAACATGAAAATAGAGTGAGGTATCATCTGCATAGAAAATGATAAGATACGTTGTGTCTCTAATTAATATGACCCAGAAGAATCATATATAATGCAAAAATAAAAGGACCTAATATAGAACCCTGTGGAACACCGTGAGAGATTGTAGCACAAGATGAGAAACATTCCCCTACATTAACAGAAAAAGTTCTTCAGGGAAAAAAAGGGTTCACAAATCGTTATTAAAATTGTCTCATCTAAACACTTTTAACTCGTTTTAAGATATATAACCAATGGTTATATAATATTTGATTGTTTGTTCCATAAACCATATATTTTATAAATCCATGGTTTCATTTGTAGTACTTTTGAAAATCATGTATGCAGTGTTCATAAATATGGCTGTTATTATGTACTATGGTATAATCATTTTATTCCATAACTTATGCCACAGTACACCAATAAATCAATAAGTGATTAACAGAAAAGTCTTGCTTTTAACTCTACATATTTAATTATGTGCATCATCTTTAAATAGAGGCAAACAGACAGACGCATTCAAAATTAAAGTTTTATTATTCATTTAGAAAATCATAAATAGGCTATGCAAAAACAATGTTTATATGGGACAACATTTACATGAATAGTACTTCAGAACATTAAATTCCTTCATTATACAAAACAGTAAGCACCTGCCACAAAGAGTATCAGGTCATAGAGACAATTAAACAACTAAAACATAATTCAGGGACGTAAATTTGATTTAGAATGATATTGAATGTCCAGAAGCACCTTGATAAATATAAAAAGGTATATATACAAATCTTCAACAGTCTGTACAAACGTAAGATCAGGCACATGAAAAATGTGCATAGTAAAAGAGGATCACATTTTGGGATTGTAATCGAGCAGAAAATGGCTTCAGTGTATGTAGTCCAGCAGATCTGAGGAACCTGCATTAAGCTTATGACAACAGAAGGCATTCGTTTGACAGACACATGCGCTGCGACAGGCACTCGGTGTTATCTGTGCACTATATTTGGAAGCACAAATATGTTATCAGCATCAGCATTCGAGTTTTGAAAGGACAAACCCATGCATACGTGCACATGCATATGAAAACACAGATGTATGTACATGATAAAGGTGATAAAGCCATATGCACACTCTGGGTTATCCAGCATGTTTGAAATAACTGCAGTAAAATGCACCGGATGCTTTCACCTGCATCGCAGTCAAGCATCTTTTAAATATTTGGCATTGCGAGCCGACGGCGAGGTTTGTGCCAAACCGGAATCACAAATGAAGGCGCTACGGATCTCAACTCAAACAACAACGTTGTTTTTGTTTCAGAAGCCGGGTTGTGGCGTGACACGGAGCATACAGGGCTTGTGTTTCATGGCCAGCCCGTACTCTGGCGTCAAATCCAGCATTTCTCCCGGCATCCCGCTGAACTTTAACCTCTGGAGAAGGATGGCCAGGAACAGGAAGACCTCGGCACGTCCGATGGACTCTCCAATGCAGCGCCGCTTCCCAAGCCCAAAAATCAACACCTTCTCTCCTTCAATCTTATTCAGTTCTGTACCGTCTGCAGTGAGGAATCGGTCGGGGTTGAAGCTCGAAGGATCCTTCCACAGTTCTCTGCAAGAAGAAACAGACAGTTCAGCTTCGTTCAAGAGCGCATTGCACCATTTAAGTCCAGTGTTGGGGGTAATGCGAGTTACATAATCAGATTACTTTTTTCTAAGTAACTAGTAAAGTAACGTAACGCATTCCTTTTCATAAAAAGTAACTAAGTAACAGAACTTCTTTAGGGAGTAATGCAATATTGTGATACATTAATTTAAAAAAGTAACTTTCCCCAACATTGTTTAGGTCATTGTGAGAAACTTACGGGTCATGGTTGACTTGCCACTGGTTTACAAACACACAGGTGTCTTTGGGAATGAAATATCCGTTGAGCGACGTGTCTTTAGACGTACTGAAAGAGAAAAACACAAGCAGTCATTGGTGTGGCCAACAGCGCAGCGTTGTTTACATGCGTCCCTCTTCAGTAACTCAATTCACATATGGTTTTATTTCATGCTAGGATGCTGTTCTCAACTCACCAGTGAGGAATGGTGAAAGGAACGAAGGATGAATGACGGAAGATCTCCAGAACGAAGGCCTCGAGAAGCGGCAAGTCCGTTCTGTCTGACAAACGTGGCGTACGGTCCAGTCCGATCTTTTCCTCTACAAAGATTTTAACAACATTTATGAAAAAAAAAACTTTTTGTTAATATATATTCTATGGATATTAAAGGTTCTTCACGGAACCTTCAATGCCAGTAAAGGAGCTTTGGTTCTTTATAGATTAAAAGGGTTCTTAATAGTGGAAAAAAGTTCTTTAGATTTCTAAAATGTTCTTCACTGAAAGGTTCTTTGAGGAACCAACAATTGTACTTCTTTGGCATCGCTGCGAAACCCCCTTACGGAAACCTTATTTTTAAGACTGCATCTAGACAGAAAGACATAAAGAGAGAGAAACTCACTCAGCTCTCTTTGCAGTCGCTCCTGGATCTCAGGGTAGGCCACTAGATAGACGACACCCCAAGACAGAGCCGTACTGATCGTGTCGAAACCTGTCAATGAGCACAGACGCGCTTTAATATCACACAGAGATCAGAGATCGAAAATTATTCAGATTTCCCAGCGCTCACCAGCTCCGAAGAGGTCATTGACGATTCCGACGATCTTCTCATCGGACACTTGGATGTTTGAGTTCTCGTCCAGTTTCCGGTCTTCGCAGTGGTTGATGAGCGAATCGGTGATGTCTCGGATGTTATCCTGAAGAAAAATACCACATTTATATGACCTTGGACCACAAAACCAGTCATCAGTGTCACAGATGTATTTATAGAAATAGACAACAATACATTGTATGGGTCACAATTATACATTTCTCTTTTATGCCAAAAATCATTAGGATATTAAGTAAAGATCATGTTCCATTAAGATATTTAGTAAACCTCCTACCGTAAATATATCAAAATTTAATGTTTGATTAGTAATATGCATTGCTAAGAACTTCATCTTTTTTTTGCTCCCTCAGATTCCAGATTTTCAAATAGTTGTGTCTCAGACAAATATTGTCCTCCGAACAAAGCTTATTTATTTAGCTTTCTTAATTTCAAATCTCACTTTTTGTTTACCCTTGTTTTGTGGTCTAGAGTCACATTTGAAAAGCATAAAAGAGAAAGTGATGTGATGATCAAGTCTGAGAGCTCGCACCTTGTTGAAGTTGTTGTAATGGTCATTGACGATCTTCTTCACCAACTTGCTGAAGCGAGCGTTGAGGTCCACAAACTTTTTCATTGACGTGCTGGGCAGGATACGCAAGAAAGGGATGAAGTCCGCAGGATTGCCGTTTCCCACGACCTTCCCGAACTCGTTGCTTATGTTGACCAAGACCACCAGCTCGTCGTCGTCGTGGCTGTAGCGCCGGCCGAAGCAGATCCCGCAGATCACGTTGGCCACAGACACCACGATGTGCCGGAAGGGATCGAAACTCCCGTCGGCCTTCATGACGCTGTGAAGCCTTTCAGTCAGATAGAGACCTTCCTTGCTGATGTGCTCCTCAAGGGCACATGAATACTCTGAGCTTTCGCCTTGCACCGTGGAAAATGTGCGCAGGGCGCTGAGGGCCAGCTTGCGACGGGCGCGCCAGACACCCACCTGATCCGTACTAAAGGCCAGGCTCTTTCCGTTGCTAATGAACTTGCTGCTGTGGAGATCCGGACGTCCGGCGAACTCCTCGCCCTGTTTGAGGAGAGCTTGACGGATCACGTCGTTTCCGCTGAGTACTACAACGGGACGCATCCCGATCTGGATCTGGAAGACAGGGCCGTAGCACTTACTCATGGCGGTCAGGCTCAGATGTGGGTTGTTTCCCACTTCCAGAACATTTCCGATGATGGGAAGAGGCTTCGGTCCCGGCAGCTTCTGGAGCCCTTCTGGGATCTTAATATGTGTGAGGCGCATGAGGAGATACACCACACATATCGTGATGATGGCCACGAGGCTCTCAGACACAGAAATCGGGCCCAAAATGGGAAGAACTGTAAGAGGCATGGTTATCTTCCTTTGCTCTGTTTCCCTTAATAATCTTTGCTCCTCAGACACTGAACAGGTTACCTGCTTAAAACAAAAGAGAAATCAATGAGAGTGACTGTTAACTTTGGATGGCAAGAGAATAGCATAGTAACGTGTCTTGCATGCATGAGTTTTTTAGTGCATGCATGCAACTAACAGATCTGTTTGTGCAGTTTAACCAGTGCATGCTGTTTGGTTATTTGCATTTTGTTAATGCATTAATGATAACGTGGAGTGATTTGTCTCAAGGTCAGAGCACATATCTGAGACAGACACACACACACACATTTTCATTTATCCAATCCAATCCACTTTATTTATATCGCACATTTTAAACAAACAGCAAAGTTACCAAAGTGCTTTACAGAGATAAAAATCTAACACAAAAACACACAACATAAATAAAATAGCATCAACAGTGGCAGCGACGAAGAAGACCACGACAGCTCTTATGGTGAGTCAAAACCCAGGGAATAAAAATGTGTTTTTAAACGATATTCAAAAAATGTGGAGGCTGGGCGCAACTTTAATATTGAGTGGTAAATCATTCCACAATTTGGCAGCAACTGCTGAAAAAGAGCGGTTGCCTCTGGTCTTCAGCCTGGTCCTGGGCACATTCAGCCGCAGCTGATCACCAGACCTCAGTGACCTTTGTGTGTACATTTGCAGGAGCTCTGAGATGTACTGAGGTGTAACCCATTTAGGGACTTAAAAACAAACATTAAAATCTTAAAATGTATTCTAAAATATACAGGTAGCCAGTGGAGCGAGGCCAAAATAGGAGGTATGTGTTCTTGTTTCCGGGTTCCTGTTAACAGACGAGCAGCTGAATTTTGGACCAACTGTAGGCGTGAACGGGAAATTTGGTTCACACCAATGTAAAGTGCATTACAGTAGTCCAGACGGGTCGAAATAAAAGCATAAATCACTTGCTCAAAAATATTAAAAGATAAAACAGGTTTAATTTTGGATAAAAGCCCCAATTGTTAAAAGCAGGATCTAACCACCCTGTTTATCTGCTTGTCAAGCTTAAATTCACTGTCCATTTTAATGCCTGTTTGTCACTACTGGCTTTACATATTGCTGCAAGGACCCAAGGTTTACGGATGTAGAGTCACAATCCCTGCTGGGACAAAACACTATGATCTCAGTTTTTTCTTCATTTAAATAAAAAAAATTAAAAGACATCCAGGTTTTAATATCCTTGAGACATTCAAGTAACAGTAAGAGTCAGAGAACCGTTTGCATCCCTTCTCAGTGGTAAATAGATTTGCGAGTCATCCGCATAAAAATTGTAAGAAATACCATGTCTTTTAAAAATATTTCCAAGAGGGAGAAGGTACAAAGAAAACAGTAGTGGTCCAAGAACTGAACCTTGAGGGACTCCACAAAGAAGGGGGGCGATAGATGATGTAGAGTCACCAAGTTTTACAGAAAAAGATCGGTCAGATAAATATGATCTGAACCACTGCAGGGCAGTATTTACTGTATTTGTCCTATAATACACTCACGCAACTTAAAACTTTATATATTGATCTTAAAGCTTCAGTCAAATATATGCATGTGTGTGTGTGTGTGTGTGTGTGTGTGTGTGTGTGTGTGTGTGTGTGTGTGTGTGTGTGTGTGTGTGTGTGTGTGTGTGTGTGTGTGTGAAAATAAAATATCCACTGCCATTGAAATGAAATTACTGAACCTACACATAGGAACCGGATAAAAATGCTTATTTTAGAAGAAAATTTCTGGTGGCTCTTGGAGACTTTTTTTCATTTGAACTCTTCATATATATATATATATATATCATGCATGCATGTCTATATATACATTTTCTTAATATATATATATATATATATATATATATAGACCTAAAAGCTTATGCACATCAGTCAGTGAACAATTGAAAAAAAAAGTGAGAAGAAAGTTATTTTTTTGTATTTTTATGTAAAAAAGGATTTAAACAAATAATTAAAAAAAAAATCAAATACTGTCTAAAGAAAGCAGCATTGTCATCAGACTTACCCAGAATGATCGGGCGAATATTTCTCCTCTTCTCAGCTGAATCTGTCTATCCAGAATCAATTATCTCCAGAGGAGTGCTGCAGTGTTCCAGCGGGGAAAACTTTTATAGAGAAGAGCTCGTCGCGATTGGTTGCTGTTCACGTGACGTCACGAGGAGCCGTAGGCTTTGTGAATGGGAGAGAATCAGAGAAAGGAGTGTGATGTTATTACAGTGTGATCGATCCCTCGTCGCAACATTAACGGAGAAAAAAGATATATATAATGAAAGAACCAACAGAACCTTTAAACAAACTTACAACATTTTTACTATATTTTAATTAAACTAGATGCATTATTTATTAATACAGATAGGTTAAATAATAATAATAATAAATGTATGTATTAAAAGTCCTAAATAAATAAATGTGAAACGTCAGAAGACCCTTGAAATATATGAAAAGGAATGAGTTAAACTTTTTCCATGTATTCGACCTATGTTTTAAGGATAATATTTAACAACATTTTTTAGAAAAATACGAATCAATGCATAGACTGAGAAATAAATGCGCAATGCGTATTATAGATTAGATTCACAACTCATTGAAAATATATAGCTACAGCTGCGCACAGCAACGGGTTTAATTAAAATATGTCAGTGTAGAAAGAAAGAAAGAAAGAAAGAAAGACTTAAACATGCTTCTTAATGTTTATCTAACAAAAACGTTTTAACAGACAGAAGTCAGTGTCATAAATCTCTTTGGCAATTTCAACAATTATCATAAATAAACATCATAAATGTTTGTTGCGACACATAATTGCCTGCATATATTTGCCGAAGAGTAAATCGGCGTAAGAAAGAGTTTGTCGTGTCATGTTCGCCTGGCACGCGCTCGAACTCATTAAGCAACAGGTAGAGCATCGCGTGCAAAGGTGTGTGTGTATATTCGTGTGCGTGTGTTTCTCAGCCCTGCTGCAGATTCCTGCACACATTTTTAGTACATCTCATTCAGTGTGTCAACAGGAAAAGCCGCCAGAATGGAGTTAAACCAATGCAATGCGTGTCAGCAAAGCGCTGTCTCTGAAATGCATGAAACCCGAACTGCGCTGATTTCTTTGTTCTGCGGTATAGTTTCTCTTGTAAGAATCTCGGTCACCTCCGACTGTTATCGTGATTTGAAACACGCTACGATTAACCTAACAAACAGCATCGCGTGCATGCACCTGTGGCGCGCGGGTTAAAGATTGGCCACGTTGCGTGAGAGCGCGCCCGAGGATGCTGGAGGGGCAAACGAGTTCACTGTACCATCGCTCACTTTCAAAGCTGCAAGAACAGATACTGCGTTTACTTTTTCTATTGATTCATTTCATGCACGCGCTTGATCTCGGTAGAAACGTATTTGTTTTTGTTGCATTTCGACTTTATGAAGCATCTCGCTGAATGAGAAGGAGATGCTCTGGCCATACCGATCAATCATATTTTTCTTTTCGCTCTTCAGATGATTTATATCATCATATTGGGAGGTCTGGTCTTCTTCAGATGATCAAAGATGAGGAACAGATCCCGGGTCATCAAGAATCCTAATCATGTAGCCTATACATACCGATTAAATAATAATATGTTTGTTATTAATTATTAATTATTATTATTATTTTGGCATCAGTTTCATAAAGAACAGTGGGCCAAAAAAATAAAAATAAAAAAAAAGTTATTTGGATTATTAAAATGTTCTTAACACTATAAGGTTCTAAGGTTCTATAAGGTTTTAGGAACTGTTCAGGTTCTTTGGGGAACCAAAATGTTTTGTTGTTGTTGTTTTTTATGCAACTGCTGCGAAACCCCCAACTTATTTGACATGCAAACAAAATGTGCTCTAAACCTTTAAGTGTCTGGCTAATTAATAAAATATCTGTTTTTATTCCCAAAATATGATAACTAAAAGAAGTGACAAGAATACATGCATACTGCAGTTTTAAATGTTTATTGTTTGCACATAGAATGAGGGCTTCATCCATTGCATGTTCTAAGGTTATTCCCATACATGCATTGAGAAGCTCTCTTTAGTGTATTTCTGCGCGTGAGAGCGTTAGAGCGCCGGTTGGGGCGGGCTCGGTTTTTAGGGACAATCTATCTGCTCGGTCAGTCACGGGAAGACTGTCTCTGTCTTGAGCACGAAGCTGAGGATTTTGAATGAACCGGATCATTGCTCTTTTAAAATCACGCGATCGGTCAGTGTGACGCTCTTAATCCCGCTCCAGAGCCGCGCATTAGACTGTGATCCGGCTCCTCGCGTGTGAGCCGAGACTGTGTGACACACATTCCGCGTGAATCACGGCAACCGGCGCGACCGAGGCCAGTCTGGACGGTGAAATCACACTTACAATGTGTGAATGTCTTCTACTGTAAGGAAATAGTACAACAGATCTAGTGTTAGTGCAACACCTGTGCCTCCTCTGTCAGAACACCTGTGTCAAATTTAGGACAAATAGCCTTTATATATTCACTAAATCACCAACTGATTAAAATACACTGAGCAGAAATGATGCAAATTGAACAAATGCAATTTATGCATTGGAAATCAGACATCTATCTATCATGAGAATCATTTATATATTCTGTATTTAAAGGTTTAATAATTTATTGAAAGCGTTTATGAATAATAATAATGAATAATGCATTATATAACCAAAGTTGAAAATGCATTAAATTATTTGAAGGGGTTTCTTTGTCATTTATTTTAATGCATCATACTTTCTGAATAGATAATTATTATAATGTTTACAATTATTCAACAGATCATATAGTTACTCAATATAAGGTGCATTACAAGGCATAACTGGTGCATTAAAAACACACTTATTGTACATTATATTTAAAGGCTTTAGGTATAGCAGTGTCATTTGGTTTACACTTGTTTCACACAATATATTATAACTAATGCAGATTAAATTGAGTGCAAACTGTGAAGGATCAAAAAGTCAAGCTTAAAGACCAAATGCTGTTTTTTATGCAAATACATTTTTTTGTCTCTACAATGAAGAATCCAAATTAAAACAATCAATCAGTAAAATCAAAGCCAAAAACATCAATTATTTGGTCCCTTAATTAATAATTTGTGAAATGCTTAAGTTACCATCACTTAAGAACAGAACAGTACACTGAACTCAGAACAGTAACTGGGGAAAAAACACGGCAAAACAGCAAACACATCTGAACACTTAGGCAGTAATGTAGCATGGAGAGTTTGCGTGTGTTTGGAGCCGCTATGTCAGTGTCAAAGGACAAACTAAGAGAACAAGACACATTTGTTTGCCTTCAGCAGTAAAACTTCAAGGAATTTCACAAGATGAAAGAAGTCAAATGAGTTTGAAGCTTCATCACGCAACACTCGAGCACCTGCCCAGCTCACCTTTACTGTGTGTGTGTGTGTGTGTGACATGGGTATGACACAGGTATTACAAGGAGAGGGTGACTTATGAGGACATAACCCATGTCCCCATTTTTCAAAACACTTATAAATCATACAAAATGAGTTTTTTTGAGAAAGAAAAAATGCACAAAGTTTCCTGTGAGGGTTAGGGTTAGGTGTAGGGTTGGTGAAGGGGGATGGAATATACAGTTTCTACATTATAAAAACCATTACACCTATTGCTCAGTGCACACGCGAGGTCTTCAGCCAGACACACCGACTCCTGTCTCGATCATCTGAGAGAGAGAGAGAGAGAGAGAGAGAGAGAGAGAGAGAGACGATTTCACCAGCAAACACAAACAGCTGCACACTTCCTGCGAAGCTCCTGAGAAACTCTGCTCAAGTGCACAGAGGGAAAAAGCTGCTTTTGCACCAAATGATGATTTCATTTAAGATCATTGATAAAGAAAATCTATTTAAATCTATCATAAGCGCCTTAAACTTTTAACAGCACTGTAGCTTTGCGGGAAGGTGTTTTTTAAGCATCTTGGAGACACAGTTCCTCTGGATTGAGTCTGTCTCAGTTAGTTCGGTTTCTTCACGTCACTCCAGGTTTATGAAACCAATGAGTGCAACGAGTGTGCTGAAAGTTGAAATAGTTTTAGGTTTATGCATATATTTTGATGCAGTGGTGATTTGGCAGATATATTAACATGCACTGGGTTGCATGCGTGTGTTTCTGTCTATCAGGAGACCAGAGGAGTGCAGAACTGCTCCAGATTGCGTGCCAGCAGGTCGTATTCTCATACTGTACTTCAAACATGACACTTCAAAACCTCTCGCTCCATTCAGAGCTGTTCCTGCTCACAAGGACACACACATGACACTGACAGGTGGACGGCGCTCGCAGTGAACCCTGCAGGTAAGATCTGGACACACACACACACACACACACACACAGATAGACGCACACACGTTTGTTTTTGTGTAAAGTGTGTTCATCCCATAGGTGTAATGGTTTTTATTCTGTACAAACTGTATATTCTATGTCCCTTCACCAACCCTACCCCGAACCCTAACCCTCACAGGGAACTTTGTGCATTTTTACTTTCTCAAAAAACTCATTCTGTATGATTTATAAGTGTTTTGAAAAATGGGGACATGGGTTATGTCCTCATAAGTCACGCTCTCCTTGTAATACCTGTGTCATACCCATGTCATTATACAGAGTTGTGTCCTGATATGACACAAAAACAAGAACACACACACACACACACACACACACAGAGAGAGATTGACATACATACACACACACACACACACACACACACAGAGATTGACACACACACACACACACACACACGCACACACACACACACACACACACACACACATGCATGCACGCACACAGTTGTTGTTAAAGGAGGAAGTAGTTCTGTAGCCAAACCTTTACCACATCAAAGAAGACTTGTGTTGATATACTGTATAACTTTAATGTGGTTACATGACACTACATAATTTGAATGATCAGATCTTCAAAGATTTTCTTTGAAGACTCCTGTAAACTTTGCCAGTCACCTGAGACAAAAAAGCAGGTGTAAACATGGTCTTAATGCACCTTAATCCAGACTGTATTGTACTGTATTGTGTGTACTGTAGGTTATAATGACTTTCAAGGCTCTAAACAATGAATGTTAGTGTTGTTCAGTAAGTTCTGGACGTGTGCGTGTTGCTTATGTTAAATAACCCTGTTATATAAATTATTTTGTGCTCCTGATTAAATTACCTTTATCTTCAGTGAAGCGTGACAGAGTAAATGATCTCTGCCACACGGGAGGAGGATTTTATAAATCAATAGAGACTGAACCCACAAAGAAAACATGATATATTTGAGCATATCCAGAAACGTTTAGTTTCACTATAAAGATTTCCCACAAAATATTTATTTACATAACATTTCCAGGCCAGGAAATCACAACTATATATTCCTTGATATTTCTGCACTGTTTTATATATATATATATATATATATATATATATATATATATATATATATATATATATATATATATATATATATATATATACACTTGTTTTTGCCCCCATCTTTCATGAGCTGAACTCAAAGACTTTTTCTATGTACACAAAAGGCCTATTTCTCTCAAATATTGTTCACAAATCTGTCTAAATCTGTGTTCGTGAGCACTTCTCTTTTGCTGAGATAATCCATCCTCCTCACAGGTGTGGCAAGATCCGATTAAACAGTATGATTATTGCACAGGTGTGTCTTAGGCTGGCCACAATAAAAGCCCACTCTAAAATGTGCAAAGGAGAAGTGCTCACAAACACAGATTTAGACAGATTTGTGAACAATATTTGAGAGAAATAGGCCTTTTGTGTCAAGTCTTAGATCTTTGTGAGATTTACTAACAATTTCTGAGTAAAAATAAACCTTCGCGTTATTTGAAAGTTTTTTTTTCTTTGTTTCTTACATTTTGATTACATTTATGAAGGTGCTGTAAATTGAATCACTGTATATTCTATTCATATATCAAAATTGTACAATAGCCTACTATAATATTTTTATAGATGTCATTTAGTTTTATTGTAAATGACAAAAAATGTGAATTTCTCTAGATTTACAAATCCTTTTAGGATAACATAAATGCACAACTGCATGAAATGCATCACACTGTGCAAGTCATTTTTGGAAATTTTTTGATGAAGGTCTTGCATATGTGTGTTTAAGTAGATAAAAACAATATAAAGCGCTTTTGAATGTTGTGAGCTGTGATCATGTGTATCTACACAACATGTGTCTTAATAAAAACTCACAACCTCGTTTTCGTCCGCGTTAAATTCAGTATGGTGTCTAGTGTTTATACTAAAGGTCGTTGTAATCATTAGGATATTCAGTAAAATAATGTTCCATGAAGATATTTAGTAAAATCCCTACTGTAAATATATCAAAACTTAATGTTAGATTAGTAATATGCATTGCTAAAAAATTAATTTGAACAATTTTAAAGATGATTTTCTAAATATTTAGATTTTTTTGCTCCCTCAGATTCCAGATTTTTAAATAGTTGTATCTCAGACAAATATTGTCCTCCGAACAAACCAGACATCAATGGAGAGATCATTTATTCAGCTGCAGATGATGTATAAAATCTAAATTTTTAAAAAGTTGACCCTTATGACCCGTGTTCCGCGCGAGCGTGAGAATGAAGCTCAGCGGCAAACATCAAAGCGGAGCGCCTCACGCAAGCGCGACAGTGTATCACCTCGGCGAGCGCGTGAACGCGGGTCTCGGGGGACAACAATAGTTGCGTGCGGAGCCCAGCAGCAGCCATCAATCTGAGCTACTGCTCGTGCTGAGGCAGACAAAACACCGAGAAAACTGCCATGCACTGACGGGAAAGCAGATATGTGACTGCTTGACACGCAACACCATCACACACACACACACCTCCAAACAAGACACATCACACATTACTATTAAACCTAGAAATATTTAAAGAAATAGAAGCTGATTCAAACTTTTTTAAATCAAATATTTATCTATTTAATTATTTTTGTACAGCAAGGCTTTATGTACAAACACACACACATAACAAAAAGAAAATAATTATATAGAATAGAAAAAGAATAGAGAAAACTAGTATTAGAGGCATTAAAAAAAACAAGCAGTAAGAAAATGAATAGAGAGGGTCAAGTCAACAAATAGAATTAGAATAGAGAGTGCTAGAGTTAGAGGGTTAACAAATAAAAAAATATCCCATAGTCTCTTCTTAATGAACTCATATAAAACTGCCTGCTTAATAATTAAACATAAAAATAATGTTTCAAATAGCTGATGAATGAAATAGTAATATTTTAGTATGACTGAAATAATATTGTAGTATTTTATTAATATCTTAATTTATTCTTATGTTCTGTTTTCATTAATAATTTTAGTTTTAGTTAACATTTAAGTAATTTTGTTGTTGTTGTTGATTTGTCTTTTTTTTAAAAAAACATCTATTTAGTTTGATACATTTTTATTTCAGTTTTAGTTTTAGTTCAGCAAAATTAAACTCAATGAAAAAGAGAAATGTTGACTTGCTGACTATCTGAAATAAAATACGGATAATCTGTTTTCCTAATTTATTTTGGTCAAAATGGAAATTGTTTCAAGTTCTATTTTTTATAGGTACATTTTTGGATTTCGTTTTAGTTAACTGTAACAACCATGCAATTATCAATGCTTTAAAGTAAAAACAAATATATATATATATATATATATATATATAAATGTACATTTTTGCATGTGTAGCATAAAAATAAAACAAAATCAGTTGTATTAATGAAAACAGGTCAGGTAAAGTTGACTGGATGGGTCATTGTTCAGCAGTTTTGCAGGGTAGCTGAGTCAAACACACACACACACACACACACACACACTCAGAGCTCGAACCCTGACCGCTGCGTGGGTTAATCATCGCGTGCAGACTGTGTGTGCTCTCGCTGTGCCAGGGGTCAGTCGGGGGGGTGAGGGACGGTGGACGGTCACTCATTTATCAAAACAATCACTGCAGGCACGCTACTGTTGTGTAAATAGCAGAGCTAGCGGAGATTTTACCAGAGAGCTCTTTCAGTCCTTTCAGAAGTCACTGGTTTGAGTTATGTGCTGATCTAATGGGAATATTATTATTAGAGTGAATATCCTTATAGTGCATTTCAGTGCAGACAACGCTGCTGTGCATCTATTGGCTATGCACAAAAATAAATAAATAAATAAACAAATTTCACATTAAAAAATCTAGGTGTAGGGTGATTAGCATGCAAATATTTTTTTAAGGCTATATATATATATATATATATATATATATGTGTGTGTGTGTGTGTGTGTGTGTACGCATATATAAAATGCACACCTTGTTGCATTTCAGAAATGACTGGCCTACAAAAAGTAGCTAAATTTGACATTTTTATAATATATAATCACAGAATATTGAGTTCAATGTTTTTTTTTTTCAACTTTCTGCCAGGTAGCACCGGTTTTGATTGATGGCAGGTCTCACTGATCTCAGTGAATATTGACAAAATTATCCACAAATAATGTTTTTTTACTCATAAATTGAAGTGCATGCGGCCTGATCAGGAGCCTTCGATCAGAGTCAGGTGCAAAAAGAAACACAAAACTTGTGCTGAATGAAATCCAAAATTTGGTGATAAATAAAAGCAATTTTTAAAAGGCTGCCTTTTTATGTGGCTTTAATAAAGGTTATTTCTCAGAACTGGCAGTTCCATAAAGAAGCTTCTTTAACATCCATGAAACGTTTTCTATTGCACAAAAAGGTTCTTTATAATGAGAAAGGTTTCTGCATCACTCTGAAAAAACCTTTTATAACGTTTGTTTTTAAGAGTGTAAAGTGATTTTGTTTAAGAATCCTTCCACATATTAGAGAATGAATATTACACAAGATCATGTGTAAAAATTAATTCCTTCTCCAAGGCACGTGTTATGGCATCGCAGTGTTAGTGGGAGATTCTGGCCCGGTTCCGGGGGTCTGGAAGGACAATGCAGCGGGCATCTCTCAGCGAGAGCCAGTGTTGTTTTTGGCCGGTGCTCAGGTCTCGTCTCCAGAGCCGTGTTGAACCCGACTCAAGCATAACAAACACTGAGACAGGACGTCCGTTTACAGCAGCTACCGAGTGTGTGTGTGTGTGTGTGTGTACATACATGCACACTAATGTCGCCGCTTAGAGGACATGCAAAAAACTGAAGAAATAATCAAAAGTGTGAGGCAAGCTGAAGGTCACAGTACCGAGCTTCAGCAAATCATCATCATAATATTATTGCATGTCCTTATTCTGCTGCATATCTCAGGAAACCCATAAAAGCTGTTAATTTGACTGTTCCGGTCAGGAAATCATATTGTTTACGTGTTTATTGTCTTGCATCATTGATAAACGATGAATGATTGTAATATCTTTTATAGGTTTCCTGCAGGTTTGCACATGCGAGGAGTCAGCTGCATTATTATAATTCCTGCAGGACTGTTACGAGATCATAGCAAAAAGAAATAAGTCAGGATAAATCCTGCGTAAACTGTTTATATCTGTCATGCCAAATGCATGATTTGTCTCTCACGAAGGTCTGCTGCGAGAATGAAAAAGTCAAAGAAGAAAGGCTGATGCTATTGCATTTGTTGATAACTTGCAAATCCATGCTATTTTACTTTATTAGTGGTTGTTAAATACAGGTAAAACAAGTTCCATTCAGACTAGTGGAAAGGAAACAGTAACACTTTATTTCAATTCTTCATGTATAATGCATTATAAAAGTAGTTTTAATATATTGTAATGCATATTTTAATGCATTGTATCATCTCATAGATAATTGTAACCACACTTGAGAACACATCAATTAATTGTAACACTATGCATTTTAACATCGGTTTTAATTATTTACAACAAGATATAATGTAGTACAATGCACATTATGAATAATTATAATGCATTATAATCTTTAATAACACTTTATAATGCATTATGCATAAAGGCTTTACGTAAAGTGTTACTGAAACATCCAAAAGAGTTTTGGGCCTGAATTTATTCAATGTTCAGATGCAAAGCAGTGCATCTTTAACTAGATAATGTTTTACATTTAAACATAACATTTTCTTAAGCCAAAAACATTAAGTCTTAATTAACTGCAATTAATCTCTCTCAATTAACTCTATTCACCTGTTCTGTCTTGCATTAAATCAAGCATTGATCAAATCTCTGACAGTAAGTGTTAAATGATAAAACAGGTGAAAAATCCTGCAAATGCAATAAAATAAACATACAGAGAGATGCATGAAGAGATTTTATTCCCACATAAACCCAGGATGATGGAGTGTGTTCTTTATAAACTGCTGTCACCGCGGGCGAATGTTGTTCTCTCTCTCTCTCTCTCTCTCTCTCTCTCTCTCTCTCTCTCTATGTCTCTCTCTCTCCCTTAGTCACCGCACTGTTTCTCACAATCGCTCTTCTTCCTCGTCTTGCATTTGCACAAAGATTCGAGATTCTAAAAGTCTATTAAAACTGATGCCAAAGTCCGAAGAGTTTCACTGGTTGTGTTTGATTACAGAAGGCCACGAGGGCCATGTGTGTCGGTGGCGAGGGCATCTGAGGTCCTGCGCAGGTTTATTATGCTGTCGTCTGTCAGTGCCTCATTAAGGCGTGTGATAGAAATGTACCTTCAGCTCCATCGGCCTGTCAATCAAACTCTAACTGCTGATTCTACTTTGACTCGCGTCCAACAAGAAATAGAGCAACAGCCAACTGCCAATAAACTCTTCTTCAGTTATAAACAAAGCTGAGAAAATGATGGCCATGTGCTACTGTTCTGACCTGGGCTGTCGAGAGACTCCGGTCTTCAGAACCACAAAAATCAAAACCTGTCTGAGCTCTCCATCAATATCACTTTGTGGAGACAGTATGATTTATTATTTCATGAGTCTAAAAGAGACAAACGCTGCCTGATGGAGGAAATTATTTTTAATGATGCTTAACTATAGAGAGATGAAAAGATGATTAACTACAGAAATATGACTAATGTGATCTCAATGCTTATGCTATGACATAAAAAAATAACTGACTTATTTTCTCAATTTTGAATTTATGTCTAACAATTCTGATTTCACAAAAAAGTCAGAATTGTGAGATATGAAATCGCAATTCCAAATAAATAAATAAACAACAAATATATATATATATATGTAAAAAAAAAAAAATCTGATTGAAATTGACTTTTAAAAAAACAGCACAAATTGAGTGAAAAAAAGCTTAATTGTGAGACATAAATTCATAATTGCGAGAAAGTTACAATTATAAAATCATATTTATATATTTACAAAAAACAGGTTTATTTTATTTTTTTATTTATTTATTTTTTTTTCAGGAATTGTTAGGAAAAAGTCTAAATTGTAAGATAAAAAGTCGTAATTATGCTTTTAATTTATTATTATTTTTATTATTATTAAAGTCAGACATGGGGTTTGCAATGACATGAGGGAGAGTAAATGAAAACAGAATGATCTTTAGTGAGTGAACTATCACTTTAATAACCATTAACCCTTTAGAACCTGCTGTTGAGGAGATGTTTGCTGCTACTTCACTCAATAGAAAATTCACCATTTTCAGAAAATGACTAGAAAACAGCTACAAACTTTAAACATTAATACGTATCGTGGGTCTCTGATATTCTATGCAAATCACACAGATCAACTTGATTCTATTGTTGCTGTCGGAAACAAGTGAAGCTTCGTCTAGGTGTGGTGAGAAAATTGCTTCCTCTCTTTAAACCATGTTGGCTCGACTTGTTTCTCTATCAGCTAATGTAAAGAAGGACAAATGAGTAAATGCACAGGAATGCATCACAATACACAACCAACACAAGCTGTGTGCCCTATATAGTGCACATGGGGAATGAAGCGGGTGTGCACAACTGTTTATTCAGGGACAGACTGCACTGATAAACATTCACATGTTCAGAATGTAAAATTGAGCAATAATGAGAAGTTGCTCCTTAAAGCATGTCACGCACACACACACGCACACACACACACACACTTGCTCACACGCACACTGACATGCTACTGACTCTTTTATAAGTATGCACACACACACCCCCTGCATCTGTGACCCATAAAGCAACAAAATAAAGCGCCATAAAGGGTTAATACTAAAGCTGTGTGTGTTTTATAGCAAAATTAACAACTGTTTCTATACACATTTAAGAAATTAGTTTAAATAAGTTTTTATTATTTTATTTCAGTTAAAGTTTATTTCAAGTAAAATATATTACATTTAATCATTTAGCAGACGCTTTTATCCAAATCGACTTACAGATATATATATTAATGGTGTTTATTATGGCTATGGTTTTAGTTGATTATAATAACAATGCTTGTAATATACTATTATAGTTTTTTGTTAATATTTCTACATTATGATTTTTTTTATTTTTTGTGGTTGTTATTTTTTTATTTTTTTTGTTATTTGTTTTTTGTTGTTTTAAAAATATGTAAAGTTTTTTTTTTAATTAGTTATAGTTGCCTATAATAACTATTAACTATAATAAACTATCATAGTTCTTTGTTAATATTTATACATAAAAGAGTAAAATAAAAAAAGGTTATGTTTTTTGTGGTTGTTATATTTTCTTTTTGGTTTTTTAGTTTTAAAAAATTTTGTTTGTTGTTTTTGCTGTTGTTTATTTTAAGTTATTTTAGTATTACATGATAAACTAAACACAAATAGAAAAGCTTATAGCACAAAATATAAAATAATACAAAGATGAAAGAACCTAAACAAAAATAAATGTAAAATTTAAATAAAAATAAAAAAATAAAAGTTAACCATTTCTTATTTTCCTTGATTTCAGTTCATGTTGATTTTATTTCAAGTTACTATGATTTTAGTTTTGATTTTAGTAACATATATAAATCGTGAAGAGTAGCGGTCCTAGTACTGAGCCTTGAGGTACTCCATACTGCACTTGTGATCGATATGATACATCTTCATTCACTGCTACGAACTGATGGCGGTGATTTAAACCATGCTAATGCACTTCCATTATTGCCAACAAAGTGCTATAATAACCCTGACTTAAACTAATGCATATTTCACTGTTGTCATTTAAATTCCGTTGAGTAAATTGCATTATAATTCTTCTCATAATTCTTAATTTAGTCCAACTCTTGATTAAACACAAGAAAAGACTAGTTCACCCAACAATGATCATTCTGTCATCATTTAATCACAATAATGCTGTTTCAAACCCACATGACTGTTTTTAAAGTGGAGCATAAAGACGTTTAGCAGGAAGTGTATGCTGCTCTTGTCCATATATTGGATTCACTGCAAGTTTACATAAATAAAAATAAATAAATTCCACCAACAAAGCACACATTCTAAAAGTCTTCTAAAGTCAGATGATGCTTTGCATGAAGAACAGATTGAAACTGAACTCATCATTCACTGTAAAAGAGCAGGCTGGACATTCTGCTAAACATCTCTTTTTGAGTTTTATGACAGTAGAGTGAATAAATGATGACAGATTTTATGCACAATGTCCCAGACAAATTTAAATACTGAAGTATGCATCATTCCACTGGCATGAGTCTCTCTCTCACACACACACACACCCACTCACTTACTCACACACACACACACACACAAACACACACACTCACACACACACACATGGGACTGACGTCACACTTTCAAAGAAAGTACAGAATATACAGACACATCAAGAAGGGAAAGAGGACATGATGTTCTGCGGCTGCCGCTGCTGTACTTTGCTCTCGTTCAGGTGAAGAATGTGTTTCGTCAGATTATTAGGACTTCAAAGACTCCTCTGAGTAAAGCTGACACTCCCACTGCAGCACAACCTCTCTCTCTCTCTCTCTCTCTCTCTCTCTCTCTCCCTCTCTATCTCTCTTTCTCTCTCTCTCTCTCTCTCTCTCTGGTTTTTGTGAATGACAAAGCTCCAGTGACTGACAGCTCTCTCTCTCTCTCTCTCTCTCTCGCTCGCTCTAATTCACATCACACATCGATTGTTCTCATACAGAACATGTGATTGTTTGAAAGGATGCAGGACTTTTCTCTTTCCCAGGAGCTCTAAAACTCATCTTGAGGTTTCAATGAAAGAACAAATAACAATGTTATCAAAGAACAAAAATTGTAATTTGCATGTGCAGCAAATAATGCATTTCTGTGGTTATAAAGAAACTCAGAGTTAGGAAACAACAGGTATAGCTTTAGGTCTCAAATACATACATTATATGTGTGTGTTTGTGTGTGTGTGTGTGTGTGTGTGTGTGTATCATTTTTTATATTTATTTGTAAACCTTATACATCTATACTTTATGCATTGAAACATTTAAAAAATAACATGTAATATAGCATCTAAATTGTTTTGTGCAATCTATCAAAATATCTACAAGAATGTAATGAAATCATTTTTGTTTTTAAATAAATAATAATATATGCAAAATCAAGCATACGACCAGAATTCATGTAGAAAGCTGCTGGTAGCAGTCAGATGATGTAGTTATAAACTCTACCAGCAGGGGCAAACTAATCAGCTAAACCTGCTGACAAACACTTATAATCCTCTGAGGGAAATACATCTGAATGTGAAACTGTGACAGTGTTTTAAATGTGAACGGCTCAGTTACTCTGAAAGATGAACATCTTCACAGATCTCTGAAATGACAAATTTAGATGCATGAAAACACTGAGATAATGTTCATGTCTGAACCTGCACTGCTTCTCCAGCAGAATAATAATGCTGCCAATTTTCATCTTACAGTTACAAAACAAATGATTTCTGTATTTATAAGAGCTTGTCAACTGGAGTATATGCATTGATGAAAACATAATTATATAAAACTAAAAATTTAAATAATAAAAAAATTAAAATAGCATTTCTATTATCTTTTTTTTTTTCATTTTTTAAATATGTCTAAGTTTTAGTTGAGTTAGTTTTAGTAATTTTACTAAGTTTAATTTAAAAGAGAGAAATGCAATTATCAACTTTCTTAAAATAAGTTACTTTTTTATTTATTTATTACTGTTAACGTTTATTTAATTTATTTAAGCAATAATTAGATCATTCCAAAACAAAATGTAATATTAAAATGTTTTTTTCTTCTTTTTTTAGAAGTTTTTTTGTTTTTATTTTATGTATTCCATATAGCTAAAAAAATAGTTTAAATTGTATTTATAAAAAAAAGTAAAATTTAATTCAAATAAATCATTTTAAACACTTCCTAAAAGTTTTCTTTTTTATTTAAATAATATAAATATACAAATATTTTGTTTACCTGCTTGTCATTTGTCTTATAACCAACATCAGAGACCCATGAACGTGAGTATTTGTTAAATTACTGACTTTACTAGTTGTTTACTAGACTAAGTGCTACTAATGCACAAATGCAAGTTTGGTCAATAAAACAAATCACAGTCTATGATTAACCATTTAAAATAACCATTTAAGGAAGTTCATGCATCATGGAGGAAACGCTGCAGGCGTTGTGTTTTGTGTCAGTGTTAATAAAACGACACTGAGCTGCTCAGGAGCCAAGAAGAAATTCCCCTGATGATCGATGAAGAAATCAAAACCCCCCTCAACCGTCCTTAAATCCTCACGAGGAGAATACGTGCGCAGAAACAGCTCAATTCCCAAGAGACACCTGCACTCGTGTAAAAATAGCATGTGAATTTGCACAGAAAATCACTTATAACATTGTTGATACGGGCGAGTAGCTGCGTCTAGATAACATCTCACAGCCGTCAGTTTAAATCTCCCTCAATATAGAAACATATCCAGCTCTTCATCATCAACCTGGAATCAATAATAATATCTGACTTCACTATTCACAAACCTCGCCTGGCGCCATTCAACGTCTGAACTTTCAGAGGTCAAACCTTCAACAAACATAGGCCATGAATTTGCATTTGGAGGATTTATTATTGTTATCTCGTATGTTTCTGTTGACGTAAACAAAGGAGAAAGAGCTTATGAACGCAGTGGTGGCAGAATCAGCTGTTGATACGGTTTAGACGTCCTTCTAAAGCTCCAGAGAGAGACATTTGGGGTTCACGAAAGGATGAAATACTGCTGGATGGCTAATATTAATGAAAACTCACTAATAAACAAAAGCAGATGCAGGTCTCGTCTTGCAGCTTGTTGATTTTTTGACATGTTATCTCACGATGGTTTGGCTGGCATTAATCAAACACTTTCCTCCTTCATGACAGCTACTTGGACGCCGATCTCCTGCGTAACGAAACAGTGTGTGTACAACCAATATTACGTGCCACAACATGCGTCTGCAATGAAAACCAACAGAGCGGCTGCGAGAAGATGTGTCATTAACACGTTTCCCTTTCTACCTTTATATAAACACCATCATTCTGTCATTTAGGAACAGTGAAAGAAGGTAATTTGAGCCCTACAGTCGCTCATAAAGCAAATCTCTCCGTCTCTGTTCTTACAAGCTCATCTTATGCAACGCAGAGAAATGCATCTGATGCCAGTCGACGTGCTGCATCCATTGACCTCCTGTTTGCATTCTATTGTGCTGCTTTTTCATTGTTTTTCCATGTAACATGCTGCAGAAGATTCACCACATCCGGCTATCGCATCTCACATGTGACAAATGGTGTTGTAAAAACACAGGCCTGAAGTTTAATTAAGTTGATCTTTTAAAAAAATTACTTTACATCTCACAATTCTTACTTTAAATCTCACAATTCTTACTTTAAATCTTACAATTCTTACTTAACATCTTGCAATTCTTACTTTACATCTCGCAATTCTTACTTTACATCTCAGTTGTGACTTTTCTGACTTTACATCTCACAATTCTGACTTTACATCTAACAGTTCTAACTTTGCATATCACAGTTCTGACTTTACACATCACAATTCTAACTTTACATCTAACAGTTCTAACTTTGCATATCACAGTTCTGACTTTACATATCACAATTCTAACTTTACGTCTCACAATTCTTACTTTACATCTCAGTTGTGACTTTTCTGACTTTACATCTCACAGTTCCGACTTTACATCTCACAATTCTAACTTTACATCTAACAGTTCTAACTTTGCATATCACAGTTCTGACTTTATATCTCACAATTCTAACTTTACATCTCACAATTCTTACTTTACATCTCAGTTGTGACTTTTCTGACTTTACATCTCACAATTCCGACTTTACATCTCACAATTCTAACTTTACATCTCGCAATTCTTACTTTACATCTCAGTTGTGACTTTTCTGACTTTACATCTCACAATTCAGATTTTTCTGACTTTACATCTCGAAATTCTGACTTTACATCTAACAGTTATAACTTAGCATATCACAATTCTGACTTTACATATCACAATTCTAACTTTACATCTCACAGTTCTGACTTTACATCTTGCAATTCTAACTTTACATCTCACAGTTTTGACTTCACATCTAACAGTTCTAACTTAGCATATCACAATTCTGACTTTACATCTCACAATTCAGATTTTTCTGACTTTACATCTCGAAATTCTGACTTTACATCTAACAGTTATAACTTAGCATATCACAATTCTGACTTTACATATCACAATTCTAACTTTACATCTCACAGTTCTGACTTTACATCTTGCAATTCTAACTTTACATCTCACAGTTCTGACTTTACATCTCACAGTTTTGACTTTACATCTCACAGTTTTTACTTTACATCTCGCAATTCTGACTTTACATCTCACAGTTCTGACTTTACATCTCACAATTCTATCTTTACATCTCACAATTCTAACTTTACATCTCACAGTTCTGACTTTACATCTCACAGTTTTGACATTACTTCTCAGTTGTGACTTTTCTGACTTTACATCTCACAATTCTAACTTTACATCTCAGTTGTGACTTTTATGACTTTACATCTCACAATACTGACTTTACATCTCACAATTCTAACTTTACATCTCACAGTTCTAACTTTACATCTCGCAATTCTAACTTTACATCTCACAGTTTTGACTTTACATCTCGCAATTCTGACTTTACATCTCGCAATTCTGACTTTACATCTCGCAATTCTAACTTTACATCTCACAGTTTTGACTTTACATCTCAATTCTGACTTTACATCTCACAGTTCTAACTTTAAATCTCACAGTTCTGACTTTGCATCTCACAGTTCTGACTTTACATCTCGCAATTCTAACTTTAAATCTCGCAATTCTGACTTTACATCTCACAGTTCTGACTTTAAATCTCACAATTCTATCTTTACATCTCACAATTCTGACTTTACATCTCACAGTTCTGACTTTACATCTCACAGTTCTGACTTTACATCTCACAATTCTAACTTTACATCTCATAGTTCTGACTTTACATCTTAGTTGTGACTTATTATAACTTTACATCTCACAATTCTAACTTTACATCTCGCAATTCTTACTTTACATCTCAGTTGTGACTTTTCTGACTTTACATATCTCAATTCTGACTTTACATCTCAATTCTGACTTTACATCTCACAGTTCTAACTTTACATCTCGCAAAGCTTACTTTACATCTCAGTTGTGACTTTTCTTACTTTACATCTTAATTCTGAGTTTTATAACTTTACATCTCACAGTTTTAAGTTTACATCTCGTCATTTCGATTTTTCTGACTTTACATCTCAGTTCTGACTTTGAATCTTGCAGGTTTTACTACATCTCACACTTCTGAGTTTGTCTCAAAATTATATACATATATAACAGTAAACTCGCAATTCTGAGAAAAGTCAGAATTGCAAAACTATATCTAAAAGTTAGAATTTTTATATAAGAAGCAATGACCTCTTTATTTTTAATTACTTTTGTATGAAGTACCCAAAACAAGCATGTGTGATGAGAAGCTTCTGTGTGATCTGCAGCTGACCTCGTGTCCTCCAGAGGACACACTGCCTGAGGAGATGTGTTAAACGCGTGCGAATAGTCGCTCGTGTAGATGCCGACTGTCAGGGCCAGATGAAGGGTCATTAGCATCTCAGAGATAAAGAGCTCGTCCTCACGCAAGAGCAGCAGCAGGACCCTGAGGCTACAACCCAACATCTCTGGACTCGTCCGGCCGGTTCTGTGCTCCTCGCCAAGGGATGTACATGCGAAGAGCTTGTAAGCGAGAGAGGAAGTGAAGGTGTAGAGTTTGAGCGCCTGAGGCTAAGAGAGTTTAGACAGAGCTGCAATCACGCCTCGGGATCACTGTACATCCAGTTTCTTTTATTGTCATAAATCATTGCATGAACTTTACTATTGCACAGAGGGTTCTTTACCATGGAAAATGGTTCTTCAGATTATTAAAATGTTCTTTAAAATGAGGAAAAAAAGGTTCTTTTAAGATCTGTTCAGTGCTTTGGGGAGCCAAAAATGGTTGTTTAATTGTGTTGCTGCGAAAACCTCCTTAAAGAGCATTTATTTTTAAGAGTCTACCATAATCCTTTCAAACATGCACCATGGTATTTGCATAATAATACAATAAAATTAAATTAAATAAAATACATTTGGGTCTGTATGAAAAATATAATTATGTATAAAAGGGAAAATAAAATGAAAATTAACATTTTAATATAATAAAAGCAAAAATAAAATATTTGGATCCATATGAAAATAAAATAATGGGAAAATTACATTTAAAAAAATTATCAGGACAACATAGAATAATGGGGAAATAATAATACAATAAAATACAAAATAATAAAATAAAAGGAAATTAAATAAAGGGAGGTGAAATTTGGGTCCATTTGTAATAACATGGTATAACCATAGTCTATTTTTGTAAGCATCAATATTTTATGTAGACATGGGATTTTTAGTGTAAACATTAACTGTAAAAATAATCTCTCTGCTGACAGCAGCACATGAAAACATTCACATACACAGCGTCTGACAAGTGTTACGATGGGAATTCAGATCCTATTGATGGGCTCTTGGGAACAAACTTCTGGCTGAATATGCACATACCAGACAGCAGCAGCCAAACCTCACTGATGATTGTGTTCAACTCGAGCACAGGCCTAAAAACACAGGCCGAGAGACAGAAGACAGACAGACAGAGACAGAGACAGCGGTGTGTTTGGCTCGAGGCCTGGCAGCTCAGATTTAAGAATGAGTTAGCGTGTGAAGGCTGTGTGTCGCCGCAGACCACGCCCGCACCTGTCAGGTGATATCTGGCATCAAACACACCAAACTACTGCACAGATCTCTGTCGCATGTCTTCACGTTCACATGTGAGCATTCAAAATCCTGAGATTTCACTAATGCACTTGCAGCTCAGTGGCCCTGGAAACCGCGAAATATTTATTTTGTCACTCTGAGAGTATGTGTTACTGATCACACACACACCCACATCAGCACACACACACACACACACATGCATGCACATACGCACACACACACCCACATCAACACACACACATATGCATGCACACACTCACACACATGCACGCATTCACACAAATTAAATGTCCAGATTTAAGCAAAACAATACAATAAAAAGATGCAGAACAATTTCAAAACTAATCTGTGTGTTCGACTTGTTGATCAAGCTCAGACACGTCAGCTGTTAATTGTAGAACAATTAATTAATTACACATGATCAGGGCTGCGTCTCCCAAAAGCATCGTAAGCCATTGGTGACAATAGTTTTAAGATCAACTTAAAGGGGGGGGTGAAATGCTATTTCATGCATACTGAGTTTTTTACACTGTTAAAGAGTTGGATTCCCATGCTAAACATTGACAAAGTTTCAAAAATTAAGTTGTACGTTTGAAGGAGTATTTCTGTTCCAAAAATACTCCTTCCAGTTTGTCACAAGTTTCAGAAAGTTTTTTTCGAGTATGGCTCTGTGTGACGTTAGATGGAGCTGAATTTCCTTATATGTGTCCTGAGGCACTTCTGCCGTGAAGAGCGCGCTCCCGTATAGCAGAGCACTGAGAGCACAACAGACTTCACTGATCAGAGAGAGAGCGTCGCCAAATGTCACAAAAGAAGTGTGTTTTTGGTTGCCAGGGCAAGACAACCCTGCACAGATTACCAAAAGAGAAACAGCATTAAGGGACCAGTGGATGGAGTTTATTTTTACAGAGCATCAACGGAGTTGTGCAAGTGTTTTTGTTTGTTCCCTGCATTTCGAAGATGCTTGTTTTACAAACAGGGCCCAGTTTGACGACGGATTTGCATATCGTTTACTTCTTAAGGATAATGCAATCCCAAGGAAAAAGGGTCACGATCGTGTGTTGGAACCGCAGGCGGTGAGTAAAACTGCTTCAAATATCTCTGCCTCCTTGTTAGTGCGTCCCCTCCTATCGGAGACCCGGGTTCAAGCCCCGCTCGGAGCGAGTCCTTGCTGATGCTGCTCTCGTTCAGTTTCAGCCTCTGGATCTGATTCTGGATCATAAATATACGGCTGAATCTGACTGTTAGCCATGGTTTGTTTTGGATGATGGTTTTTTCCTCACGGTAATGTCACAGCTTCCAAACGCTCTCAACGCAAAAGTCTACTGGCGCTCGTGATTCTTTAGCTCCGCCCACACGTCACGCCTCCAGGCACTCGTGTTTTTCCGGGAAAAATCGGTACAGACTATATTTCTCTTATGAATATAATAAAACTAAAGACTTTCTGGAGTTATGAAGGATGCAGTACTACTCTATAGGTACTCAAGATTAACAGGAGATTGAGTGAAAACGAGCATTTCACCCCCCCCCCCCCCCTTTAAATAAATGCAGTTCTTTTGAACTTTCTGTTCATCTGTGAATCCTGAAAAATAAAATGTACCATGGCTTCCACAGAAATATTGAGCACACAAATATTCCACAGAAATATTCAGAAATATTCATGATTTCTGAAGATCATGTGACACTGAAGACTGGAGGAATGATGCTGAAAATACAGCGGAGCATCACAGAAATACATTACACTTTAACACAGATTCACACAGAACACAGATGATTTACATTAGAATAATATTTCACATTTTTTACTATATTGTTTATCAAATAAATGCAGCTTCTGTGAGCAGAAGAGACTTCTTTCATGATCATCAAAAA
>NC_068413.1:692709-720209 GCF_023724105.1 Carassius gibelio | reverse complement strand
TGTGTGTGTGTGTGTGTGTGTGTGTGTGTGTGTGTGTGTGTGTGTGTGTGTGTGTGTGTGTGTGTGTGAGTGTGTGCGTGCATGAGTGTGTGTGGTGATATATTACCTTCTTTTGTGCAGGTGTGATAAAAGCTTTGGGGTGTGGAGATACAGACAGACCTGAGATAACATATCCTGCCTCAGCACGACATTCTCTCTCTCTCTCTCTCTCTCTCTGTGTGTGTGTGTGTGTGTGTGTGTGTCATCTTGCCGTTTGTCCTGCTTTCAGGTGTTAAAACTGTGTCAGTGAGAATAAATCTCTTGATTCTCTTCTTCATTCATTCAATTTCGTGTCAGCTGACCTCCATCTGAAACTATTTTAAACGTGATGCGTATTTGTTTATAATTATTTATTTTTTATTTATTTAGTTATTTACCTTTATTTAACCAGGAAGTCTCACTGAGATTAAAATCTCGTTTATAAGAGAGACCTGGCCATGGTAGCAGTCATACAGTAAGACGCCTTTTAAAATACAATAACTACACATTTAAATAATATTTAAACATAATATCCTCTCAACAAAAACAATCACAAGTCTCACTTACCAGTCTCTTTATGATGCCTTTAAATTCACCAATAGACACAAATTTATCAAGTTTTTTGCTAATTATTTCATGCTCAGGGTGCATAATACGAAATGCAGTTTTCCCCAGTTCTGTACAAATCTGAAGTACGTTAAAAAGCAAACACTTGGAAGAGCGTAGCTGGGTAACTACCAGAACTAAGACAAATAGCAATATGTACATTGAATAAAAGCTTACGATCAATCCATATGCCTAAATACTTGTAAGAGGATAACCTTTCAATAATTTTACCATCAAATGTAAAAATACTAAGGTTATCAAGTACTTCTGACTTTTTTTTTTTTTTTTTTTGCTTGAATGTCCTTACCTACCTAAATTATTTACATAAATAGAAAACAAAATAGGTCCCAAAACGGAACCCCGGGGAACCCCTTTAAATAAATCAAGAAAATATGATTTGAGATCTTCCACATGAACACACTGAGACCGCTCTACCAAGTCATTTCTAAACAAATTTGGTTGGAGGGTGTTTTGGGGGCCTGGGGAAGTTTGGAGATGTCCTGACATTTGTGCTTCTTTCAGTTGCTGATAAAGAGATTAATGTCTAAAGTCTGAGAACACTGTAATCATCAGCACAAACTCAGTCCAGTGATGCTCTGTCGCTCTCTGCTGGCCTCACAGGTCATTTATCTTCTTCTTCTTTTTGAGAGATTTTGTGGGTTTAAAACAGTGAGTGTCGGTATATTAAACTAGTTAAAGCTGCGGTAGGGAACTTGCGTCTTGCGGAAGAACATTGTAGCCGGAACTACTTCTCTCTGTTTATGTCTATGAAGAATCACAAAGGTACTGTGTTACTCCGCCGCGGTACCCCCGAAGCAATCTAAAATAGTCAGAATATAAACACTTATTATAGGTGCACCCTAGTGATTCAGGACAAGCTAAAAACACGGTTTGGAAAATGGATTCATGGTGTACTCGCTTATTATATAAATTTTTATACATTTTGAACACAAACAAAGTTACGGACCGCAGCTCTGATTGGTTGTTTTTTAACGGGAGCGATGTATTTTCTGCAAATGGCAATAGGAGCACTGGGAGGAGCCAGAGGAGCTTGATTTATTCACAGATTATCTGTCTCATATTCTACTGTCAGGACATAATGACAGGTTTAATAAATATGTAAAAAAATATTTTTTTACAAAAGTTCCCTACAGCGCCTTTAATCACTCACACAGTTTACGTTCCCGAAATTTCAAGAAATGCATGTTCTTCAATTGAAAACAATAATTTTTACGGGGGGAAATATGTAAAGAGTTATGATTTCAGTTCACTTTCCTGTTTATTCATTTAATTATTATAGATTAACATTCTTGATATATATATATAATCATATGTATCAGTATAGACTATATATATATATGTGTGTGTGTGTGTGTGTGTGTGTGTGTGTAGAGAGAGAGATGGAATTCATGTAATATATATATTTATTAAATTCAGCACAAATGAAAAGCAGCACAACTTGCTTTACAAATGCTTTATAGTTTAAACTTAATCTAATTCCTTTTTTATTTTGCATTACAGTATTGGAATTTGGAAAATTAAATAAATAAATAAATTTAGCCTGTGTATGTATGTCACATTGCACACAAAAAAAGAAAGAAAATAATAATAATAATAATAAAAACAGAATGTCTTATTTCTTTTGATTGTTTTTGTCTATTCGAGTATATTGAAGCATGATTATTTTTGTTCTGCTTTGATTCAGTGATCTTTGATTTGAGAAACTCTATTCTATAAAGATAAGTTATATTTTGCAGTTATTTTCAGTCCCATTCAGGTTTCATTTGACGTTTGATCTAAGCTATCTGGTCTTTAATCATGTTCTTAACATATAAGCATAAAAACATCATTTAATAGCCTACATTGTTCAGGGAACTTTTTTCTGGAACATTTTGTTGAACATTCACTGAACTCATCTGTTAGTCGCTTTGCATTAAGGCGTGTGTTAAATGACTAAATGTAAATGTAATTTTGAGATGTTACTTGTTTCAGAACGTTCAGAGAAACATTCAAATGTAACGTTCCCACCAATGGAATGTCTCTACGTGTCATAACCAGAGATAGACATCAAAACTGGACATTTGAACGTTCACAACAGATACAAATAGTGTTTATATTATTAATGAGAAGTGTGGCAAACCATTTTTGTTAGCTGAACGATAATCATAGTTCATTTCCAGCGTTTTTATTTTATTTGTTTGGAAAATTCGAAAAAAATGCAGTTAAAACTTGATTTTTGAAATGGATATTGAATAAAGGGGTTTTATATTAATTTATTTATTTCTATCTTGACCCCACTTCTGTTCTTTAACTCCTGGACCGTTTCTATCACATCGGCAGAGTTTGATCTGTGTGTTTAATAAATCTCAGAGTCGCGGTGCTGTTCCTCTCCGTCACCAGCAGGTGTCGCAAACATCTCGAACGTCAATCTGTGATCAAACCATTCACTTTACTGAGAGGCCACTGTCGAACTTTGAAACGGAGCATGACTGAACTCAATCATGTGCTGAAAGTTATCGATTTCTGTTCAGATGAGAGCGTTTCAGCGACGCCACGGTGTGGCGTGGAAGTTTCGCGCATGCGCACTGCGCAGAGGAGGAGCTGGAGCCCAAGAGCGTCTGGAGAGTCGAGCGATTCGACTTCAGCGCTACTTCCGCGTTCAGTCAACATCACGTGACCAATGAGCCCCTGATGGGATGACTATCAAGTGTTTAAAAATGTGAATATATTATAATATGCATACACGGCGAAGTGAACAAATAAATACAATTTATATACAGGTTATTTTGCTATGAATGTAAAACAAATCTCACTCTATTTATGTGACTGTACCATCATTTTCTATCTAACACATCACTGATTTTGATCAGTACTTTCTGAGATAAATTATAAATAGTTTAATTAAAATATGATGTCACTGTGTCATATGTGTAAGCTGAATGGGAGATAATGATTATTGTATGAAATATAAATAATGTAGATTACAGAACAAACACTCAGAACTGGGTACAGCCAGGGGATAAACAGATCAATTATACGTTAATTAATTAATTAAATTAGTTTTTGACCAATTTTATAGCGCTATCTCTCTCTATTTTTTATCAGTGTAGGCCTACTGTTGGATTTCTTGTTTTGGGGGAAAAAATGGAAGTTTGTCGTTACAATATTTTGATTTGTAGCAAAGTAAACAAAATATAGTGAACATTAAAAACTGACAAAAGGACAACTTAATAATAATAATTATTATTATATATATATATATATATATATATATATATATAGGGTGATCAGCTAAATTGGGCCACTTTTTGGTAAATCGTTTGGGACAATAATACAATACCATATATGCCTATTCCATGTGTATTTATGATTAATAATGACTGTTTTTGATAATTTTGTGTTGAAATTATGTAATAAAATATAATTATTTAGGCCCTACAGTTCTTGAAACATCAGTTGTGCCAACTTTTTTTGCATGAGCAGTTTAAGGTAAAATGGGCCGGTCAACTGCAAAGGGAAATTCAAAACAACTGCTTATACAGCCACATAACATTTAAACTGCATTAAACAAACATATCCATATGTGACATTAAAAAAAATACATTTTGGGTGCAAACCCACATATTCAAATGTGCAATTAAAAAAGTCAATTTTGGAACAACATAGATCAGTGAACTGATGTCAGTTGTGTGTGTGTGTATGCGTGTGTGTTTGTGTGTGTTTGTGTGTGTGTGTGTGTTTGTGAACAATACATTTAGAACAAAATGTGCAAATTACAAAAATTCACATTCAAAATTGATAACTGATAACTGATTTGTGTGTGTGTGTGTGTGTGTGTGTGATGAAAGTTTTTTTCAAACACAGTCTTTGCAAATGAAACCATCGTCATCACAGATAGCGTTCTCTTCACCACGGCTCTCATGAAACCAGGCAGAACATGGATCACATTTTATGTCTGTACACCTTTGGTGTGAGAGCCCTAGGTTCAAATCCACCGTGAGACACCAATGTGTCCCTGAGCAAGACACTTAACCTCTAGTTGCTCCAGAGGCGTGCGACCTCTGACATATACATATATAGTAATTGTAAGTCGCTTTGGATAAAAGCGTCAGCTAAATGTAAATATGTATATATATATAAATTGACACACACACACACATGTGTATATGTGTTTGTGAATGACACAGATGATGGCCCATTTTACCTCAGTGGGTTAAGGTAAATTGGGCCGCCAAGAAAAACATCACTTTTTCAAAAAATATGTTCCTATACCAAACTAGCAACATTATTTCTGATTGATGCCATCAAGGCAGATATTATGCATCATTTTTTTATGTGCATGTTTGTTTTTTTATAGATTTATCATCCTTATAATAGTTTAGTTACATTTGGTATGCCAGGCTACTTACCAGTCTTGATAAGAATTATTGCCCCGCCCACCATAGCAACCATAAACCAATTAAATCACCTGTTACTTGTCAAGCACAGTTATGACGATAGTTTGAAATATTTTGTAGTCATTGGTTCTATATTCCAGAGGGGCTAGGACCCCCAAAACCTTAAATGGCCCATTTTACCTGATATCACCCTATATATATATATATATATATATATATATATATATATATATATATATATATATATATATATATATATATATATATATATATATTTTTTTTTTTTTTTTTTTTTTTTTTTTTTTAATGGGACAATTTTCAGATTTTCTTCTATAAAAGTCCTGCAAGGTACGAATATAATAGTATTTCCTATAGTAATCCACTGGGCGGGTTACCACATATAATTATTAATAAAATAAAACTAAAAATTATAACTGCATTTTTGCACACACACACAAGCAAAAACAACAACAACTTTTCCGCGGCAGCGCGTTTCTCGCGTGACGTCACCGGAGCTGCAGCGAACCGGAGTGGAAGCGCTAGAATCTCGAACCGTGGCGACATTTTCAGCTCATTTCATTTCCTCTTCATCTACAGGCCCAAATAGGACTGTCTGCTCTCAAACCCACAACAGCTGCATGCTCGGGACAAACCGGAGCCCAAGCCCTCAGAAGAGAAGCAGACGCTCATGCGCGATATTCGCTGGGTGAGTCTCCGTTCATCGACGCGTTTAATGCATCTATCATCCGATCGCGTTTCACATTGATTACTGACCGATTGCTGTCAGCTGATCGCCTGTGTTCTCCCTTCTGCTCGTTGTGTGTTGGTGCTCATGCATTAGTGATTTCACACACACACTGCATTTCTGCCGCTTGCATGTGAAGTTCCAGATGCGTGAAATAAAGCTGCTGATCACAGGGGATGTGCATGTCTCTCAACATCTCAAATCACAAATGCATCTATCAGTATTTATCACGCACGACTGATTTCTCTTCTTCTGGAGCTGATGTTGGTGTTGCATCTGATTTGCTTTGGATGTTTCCATTCATCGTTTACTGTGTTACACTTACATTTCTGAATGATTGCTGTTGATACACAGCAGGGAATTTCCATGCAAATATATGTTTACACTAGCATCTGTCCAGAAAACATGGAAATGCCATTTATAATGTTACCATATTATAATAGGGCTCATTCATAATAAATCACCCAATGGTGAAAAGTGCCTCAATTTACTAGAATTTTCCCTAAATAAACCAAAAAAACATATCTATACAATGTTTATATGCCATGATATTTGCATGGCACTCTGGGATACTGTAAAGAACACCTTGGAAATGCCCAAGTCCCGTGTTTAGTGTGCTGACGATGCAAACGAGCGTGCCGTGAAACGACGCAGGAGTTTAAAGAGCCAGACAGCAGCATGCAAGGAGACCTTCTGTTGCGTCTGCCCTCGGATGCCCGAGTGCCGAGAGACCGTCCCGGATGAGCAGGAGGATTCTGGGAACACACAGACACTTGCTCATTCAGTAGGGTTTCCACAGCCGTGCCAAACCAAAGCATGCTTTATTTTAAGGCTTGGAAAGCATGCATATTTAAGGCAAGACTACAGGTGAATGGAGCAGATATTAGCCTAACTCAGTAGATTAATCAGAGTATACGTGTTTTCTAAGTAGATGTGCACTGATGTGTATTTGGACATCAGATGAAGCCAGGTACTAAGTGTTTGTGTGATTTTGTTGATGATTTAGATTTAAAGATTTTTTCGGTTTATCACTCCATAAATCAGAAAATAACACATTTTCGCAGTTTTTTTTTTTTTAGGAATAAAATGTTGAATAAATCAGTGTGTTAATGTTACAAGAACAAACCCCTCAGTGCAATCCTTCAGAATATAGAGAGGAATAAAACTGTAACTGGTGTTTTCTTTCCACTGGTCTGTTCTGGAAGCCAAATAGACCTCAAAACACTGAATTGATCAATGCATGAACAAACACTAGTTATGCCTGTAGTTTCTCGTCTTAAAAGACTTGGAAGTTTCTCTGTTTTCGTGAGTCTGAATGGATCGCTTTGAGTTGTTATTTCAGGAATCATGATTGTGGAAACCCTGTGATCTGTTTTGATCTCCTTGTGAGGAACATCTCAAATGCGTTTGAGTTTTATCAGTGATGGTGTGTTTGGTCTCCTCGTCATCAGTAACTCTGTTTGTGGATCTCCGGTGTTTTCAGAGACTCTGACGCTCGGCTGATGTGGAGTTCACTGATTGATCTCCGTTAGTGTGTGATTGACAGCTGGATCGCAGCAGGACGCTTCAGTCGGATCCGGTCTGTTTGGGTCATCGACGTGAGGTCAATTTTCCCGTGATGCTCAGAAATGGCTGTTGTTGATGTTTTGCTGCTTAAAAAAGCTGATGTTAAATCACACTTCAAATCTCTAAATGGTGTTTCATTTTAGATGCAACACAAGAAGGTGTTTGTGCATCCTTCTAAATGTTTACATTTTATGCATTTACCGGATGCCTTTATCCAAAGCGTCTTACAGTGCATTCAGGATGCATTTATACATTTATTAATTTTTTAACCAGTATGTTGAGATGAATGTTACTTTACAATATTCATTTTACATTCATGCGTTACATTGCTCCATTAAATTGCAATTAAAAATATATAAAGTACAATAAAACAAACACTTAAAGAGTATTTTGGATGTTTTCTTTCCATTAGTTTGAAGCAAATAACTCTATGCATTTTTTATTTGTTTAAATGTACTTTCGTACTGTGAATGTTAATGCATGAACTGTGGTTTTGTTTGGAGATTGTTTTCCCAGCGCTGTTGGGACGTTTATGAGATATGATCTGAATTACTGCGATCAGAGGTCACGTTTATGTGTATAGTGCTTTACTCTGTGCACATTACTCCAGAGCAGATTTACTCATTTACAGAGCTGGACAGATTGCTTCCCAATTCTATTTGGTTTCTGATTCCAAGTGACATGACAAAAAAATATTAAATTGCGTAATGTAATCCAGTTACTTTACATTTTAGGTTATTTAATCTGACTTCTTTCGGATTGCTTTTGACCAAAACTTGTTGACCACACTGATTTTAACAGGATAGTGTACCGTATATGTTCTGTAAATGCTCTGCCACTGAACTGGGCTTTGTGTGAATGTCCCAAATCTAGAAGACTTTGAGCAAATAAACCGGAGCCAGTTTAAGAATGAGGAAGTTTAGTTTGAAGAATCTGGTAATGTAATCCAGATTACATGTGATCAGTTAGTGCCTCCTCATCTTGTTTATTTGAGGTGTGAAGATGTACTATAGGACGATATTTAGATGTATTTGATGGAGCTGAAAGTGTGATGTTTATGCATTGCACTTCACATGTACACAAACATGTTATTAGCATGTGCTAACAGCAGTGGTTTGTTGGCTATTGATTGGTGCATCAGTGTCGTGGTGGATGGCTGTGCGTGTGTGTGTGTGTGTGTGTGTGTGTGTGTGTCCAGTAGAATAGCAGCATTGTGGCCTGATGACCGGGAATGAACGCAGCAGACGCCTCCATCGGCTGAACACATGGACAACCGTACTGCTCTGGAGAGAGTCTTCAGTCTCTCTCTCTCTCTCTCTCACACACACACACACACACACACACACACACACACACACACAGACACACACTCTCTCTCTCTCACACAGTGTCTTTCAGCAGAAATGCTGGTGCATCATGTGTTTCTTCACTGCTGTCATTCAGACTCATTGTTTTAGTGAATGAACAGAACTCCTCATTACTCGTCATGTTCAGACCTGTGTGATCTTCTTTCTTCTAATCACCAAAGATATTTCTCCTCAGTGTTTAGTTTTTTTGTCTTTCTCATACAGTGGAATAGTTTTATCGTTCTTGACAGAAGAAAGTGAGAGAGTGTTTCAGGTTTGGAAGGTGAACACTGATTTCTGGCTGAACGTCTGGTTTATGAGAAACGGCAGGGAAGAAGGGGAACTTCACTTTCAGTCAGTTTGCATGTTGTGCTAATGAGAAATGAACTGGAACCCTTATTAAAATCTAAAAAAATCTGTTTTTTATTTAATTTTCAAGCAGCAGCATGCATACAAATATAAAGTTATGAGTACAGAGGATCTTAAACATCCTCATCTGCACAAAAAACACCATCAGTTATGCTAAGTGTCTTACATTTGATTGGTGGGTTTGGGTCTGATTTTATTCTGATATTGTGCTGCTTTGGTTGAGATTTTGTCATGATTTCGTTCTGATTTTGTCATGATTTCGTTCTGATATTGTGCTGATTTCGTTGTGATTTTGTCATGATTTCGTTCTGATATTGTGCCGATTTCGTTGTGATTTTGTCATGATTTCGTTCTGATATTGTGCTGATTTCGTTGTGATTTTGACATGATTTCGTTCTGATATTGTGCTGCTTTCGTTCTGATTTGTCATGATTTCGTTCTGATTTTGTCATGATTTCGTTCTGATATTGTGCTGATTTTGTTCTAATATTGTGCTGCTTTCGTTCTGATTTGTCATGATTTCGTTCTGATTTTGTCATGATTTCGTTCTGATTTTGTCATGATTTCGTTCTGATTTGTTCTGATTTGTCATGATTTCGTTCTGATTTGTCATGATTTCGTTCTGATTTTGTGCTGATTTTGATCTGATTTTGTCATGATTTTGTTCTGATTTTGTGCTGCTTTGATTCTGGTTTCGTCGTGATTTCGTTCTGATTTTATCCTGATTTCGGTCTGATTTTGTGCTGATTTCGTTCTGATTTTGTGCTGGTTTTATACTGGCTGTATACAGGTTTTGCAGTAGTTTTGTGTTGATTTTTGGTTTGTGTGTGTCTGTATGTGGTTCTTGTGTTTCTGATCTCTGTAATCAGTCGGAGTATGAAAGCAGAAGTCGTCATGCGGTCCTCTAGGGAACGTCACAGGTGTGAGAACAGGAAGTAGAATCCCGAGCACCAGCACTAAACGCATCAGTGTTTTATTTCCAGCGATGATGTCATGATCTCTGCTCATTTGCATCGGCGGTTCTCACACTGAAGCGTGTTCATACAGAGCTGCTCTATTCAAATGTCCTGAGATGATCCAGCTGTTGATTTGAATGAATCTGCTGAAGATAACGGTGCGTGACGGACCGCTGAAGGTCACTTCCGTCTCTCACCTGATGGACGTGTTTCTTTTCTCCAGTGTCTCCTGCGTGTTTCTCCGCTGACTCTTCATGTGCACGCTGAAGTTTGTCATCATCTCATGTTTAAACATGTTCACGCTGCTGCGTTTGAGAAAAACCGGTTCACTTTTGAGGTAAACCGATTGGGATTGATCTTGTCCTGTGAGTTTGTAATGAAGGTCTCGGGAGCTGATTGATTCCTGTATCTTGAGACCTTTCCTGATGCTTTTCAGATGTTTGCTGGATCTCTCGGGGATCCACATTTTGAGTTTGTTGTTGGGATTTTTTGTGTTGGATGGTTTGCTTTAAAAATGAACTTTTGCAAAAAAATGTCATCACCCTCAGTTCATCTGAAATCAGGATGAGTTTTTCTTCATCATCAGGTTTGTAGAAATGTAGCACTGCATCAGTGTCTCATCAATGGATGCTCTGCAGTGAATGGGTGCCGTCAGAATGAGAGTCTGATAAAAACATCCCAATAATCCACAGCACTCCAGTCCATCAGTGAACATCTGGAGAAGACAAAACCTGAAACACATCCAGCATTAAGATGATTTTAACTCAAACACATAGAGTCTATAATCCAGAATAACACTTCCTCCAGTGATACAGTGTTCTGGTCTGAATCAGGAGAGAAATCTGCACAGATCAAGCAGCGTTTAAACAGATCTAAACTAATCTGTGAGAGACAACAGCAGATGCACTTTTCACTGGAGGAAGTGTTATTATGGATTATACACTCTATGTGTTTGAGTTAAAATCATCTTAATGCTGGATGTGTTTCAGGTTTTGTCTTCTCCAGATGTTCACTGATGGACTGGAGTGCCATTGATGAAAAACTGATGCAATGCAAAATTTCTACAAACCTGATGAAGACACACACTCATCCTGGTCTTGGATGACCTGAAGATGAGTGCATTTTAATTTTTCTGTAAACTATTCCTGTAACTGGAGATCGATCTCCAGTCGATCTGCTTTTATTAGATGGTTTTCATGCAGATTGTGAGAATATCCCGCATCTCCAGTGTCCTGGCTTTATCCGAAGCCTCTCCGGACAGAAACCGATTCCTTCTCTGACCTTCCTGGGTTTCATCTTTAACCTGATGCACCAGTTTAGATGTTGATAATCCAGTCTGAGCGTCTGATCTTTATCGTGTCTCAGAGCTTGAATGCCTGATCTTTGCACGGCTTCTTGCAGCTGAAATGTGTTTCCTGTGAGTCAGTGGGAAATGAGAAAGAGTTTAAAGGTGGCACCTGTCTGTGAAATAAGAGCACAAGCACCATAAGATGCAACATTACCATAAGAAAATACCAACATTCATAATAAAGATATGTTCGAGTGAGACCCAAACTAATATAGCTGCTCACTGGAAGCAGGTGTGTATGTGTGTGTGTGTGTGTGTGTGAATATTGTAGCTTGTTTAATTATTCAGTGCTCAGTGTGTCTGGAGTTCAGCTTCATTATTCATATCTGCTGAAAACTGCTGCTAACATCCACGCCATTTAAGATCACATTGGATGTCATTATTTGTCATTTGGTTTAATTGACAGTCTGTACATTTACATCAAATGAACATATTTTGCTCTTTTATACTGTGTATAATGCTCGTGCACACAGGGCTTTTCTGTTCAATATTAATTATCAAAATGCATGTCCTGTCAGTTCATAAAATGTGTACATAAAATATACAATATGTAATCAAATGAAAATAAAGGATTTCCTACACAAGTGAACATTGCATTTGATGTTTTTACGCAAGTATATTAGGGCTGTCAGTCAATTATATATTTTAAATGAATTAATTACATGATGTTTCGATTAATCACTAAATAAATTTGACTGTGAAAATACCCACAAAAGATTAAAGCTATTTTTGTGTTAAATGAGAAAGTATCAATGAGACATTACAAATCGTAGCTTTAGGTATTTTACTTGAATCAACAAAAACTTATAAACATTTAGGCTACAATGACTTAACATACTTAACATAAACATTGAAATACAAATAAAAAAGATGATAATTTTAGAAACATCTCAGTATTTTTTGTTCATGTAAAGGAAGTCACTAGTGATTAGAACAGCTTCGTTACCATTTAATGTTCCACAAAATAGAATATAATTTTTTTTGTGAACATGCCCTTTTAATGTTTTTATTATTATTATTATTATTTATTTATTTTTTTAATGAAATTATTCTCCAAATAAGAAACTAAATCTGCCAGCAGGTGGCGGTAAATGTCTTGTTTAGTCATTCATTCAGAAATCAAGTAAACGGCTCTCTTTATGAATGAGTCTTTGAATCATTCATTCACTCGATTCGTTCGAGTGGCTGATTCATTTAGAAATCAAGTAAACGGCTCTCTTTATGAATGAGTCTTTGAATCATTCATTCACTCGATTCGTTCGAATGGCTGATTCTTTTAGAAATCAAGTAAACGGCTCTCTTTATGAACGAGTCTTTGAATCATTCATTCACTCGATTCGTTCGAATGGCTGATTCTTTTAGAAATCAAGTAAACGGCTATCTTTATGAATGAGTCTTTGAATCATTCATTCACTCGATTCGTTCGAAAGGCTGATTCATTCAGAAATCAAGTAAACGGCTCTCTTTATGAACGAGTCTTTGAATCATTCATTCACTCGATTTGTTCGAGTGGCTGATTAATTCAGGAATTAAACATCTCTTTATAAATTAGTCTGTAAATCACTGATTCACACGATTAATTTAAACAGCTGATTCATTCAGGAATCAAGTAAACGGTTCTCTTTATGAATGAGTCTTTGAATCATTCATTCACTCGATTCGTTCGAATGGCTGATTCTTTTAGAAATCAAGTAAACGGCTATCTTTATGAATGAGTCTTTGAATCATTCATTCACTCGATTCGTTCGAATGGCTGATTCATTCAGAAATCAAGTAAACGGCTCTCTTTATGAACGAGTCTTTGAATCATTCATTCACTCGATTTGTTCGAGTGGCTGATTCATTCAGGAATTAAACATCTCTTTATAAATTAGTCTGTAAATCACTGATTCACATGATTAATTTAAACAGCTGATTCATTCAGGAGTCATGCAAACGGTTCTCTTTATGAATGGGTCTTTGAATCATTCGTTCAGACAGCTGATTCATTCAGGAATCAAGTAAACGGTTCTCTTTATGAATGAGTCTTTGAATCATTGATTCACTCGATTCATTCAAAAGGAGGATTCATTCAGAAACTAAACTAAACACCTGTTTTTCAGAGACGCACAACAAGTCTGCCTTGATATTAGCGGTAATGTGTTCTTTGCAAAAAATTAATCAAAAACCTCTAATATTGTGTTTAATATATAACACTACTTATTTACTGATCTTATTTATAAAATCACATTTAAACTTTGGGACAAAATCAGCACTCGTGTAAAGCTCTCGCTGCTTGTGATATTTCTTCTCGTATGTTATAAATTTGAGACAAACACAGGGCTATTTTTTGCACCAGTGTCTTGAATTGTTTGTGATAACTGTGTTTATAGAGCTGTTGTTCTGCATCAGTCAGCTGTATGGACTGTACCATGACCTACAGCTCTGGGGGCGGAGCCAGTGCATTAAACGCATTCAAATATTGCATTATTTTTCATAAATTAAGTTAACGTGTTATATTGACAACCCTAATATATTAATTGTAAAAATGAAAATAAATAATAAAAGTAACAAAAAAAGGAAACAAAATTACTAAAACTTTAATTAAATTAAAATGAAACTGGAAGATATAAAATCAAAATCAGTTCCAAATAATTATAAAAACTATAATAGTATCTCAGCTCTCACAGATACTATAATAGATGCTAAAATAACACTGATCCACACACACACACACACACTCATTGTCGTCTCTTTTTGATTATTGCCTTCTCTAATCTCTCTCTCGTTCTGCATCTGCTCTTTATTTCACAGCTCAATAGATGATTTTCTTCTCGGATCTATTTAGAGAAATCTCAGCACCTTTAATCTCTCTGTCTCTCTCTCTCTCTCTCTCTCTCTCTCTCTCTCTCTCTCTCTCTCTCTCTCTCTCTCTCTCTCTCCATCACAGAGATGCAGTAATGTGTGCCAGCCCACACACACACACACACACTCTGTTTCTGATAAAAATAGCAGTGTTTGAGTGCAGCGTGTGCTGTTGTGAGGATGAAGTGTTTCTCTCTCTCCATCGGACACTGTGTGTGTGTGTGTGTGTGTGTGTGTGTGTGTGTGTGTGTGTGTGTGTGTGTGTGTGTGTGTGTGTTATACTCAGCCAGACGTGCTGTTTTCTTGGAAGTATTGAGAGCTGATTCTTCTGAATCTTCAGCTTTGATTCGGAGGAAGAGTATTCTCAGACTCAGACTGATGTGAAACTGTTTCTGCTCTGTTAACTCATCATTTGCATGTTCAGTAAGGTCACATTTCCATATTTCACAGTCTCCGTCGTTCAGCAGACGTTCCTCATCTCTGGTTTATGACTCGTTCACATGGGTTCACAGACCAGGCTTAAGTCTAGTCCCAGACTAACCTGTAATCTGAGCTGTACTTGCACTGATTGATCTTATGATGATCAGTGTCTTGGTTTTGTCTGAAGATGCACACCAGTAATGTTCTTCTAAAGCAGGTTTATAAAAGCGACTTAAGTGTCCCAATTGAGCTTTGGTCTAATCCTGGTTTAGTCTAAGCCTTGTCTGTGAAACCAGGTCTTAGTCCAGGACTAGAGTCTCACTGCTTTATCTTTTGCTTTATTCGATTTTTCTGTTATATAGTGTTTTTATTATTATCGTCATGATTACACTATATATTGGGTAATAATGTTGCCATTATTTGCATATGTTGGAATGTGATTTTTCAGTGTAAACAGTCATCTGTCAGAAGGAATACATCAGAAGTTGTTTGTAATAATCTGATCCTGCTTTTTAATGTTCAGTTTTTGCTACAAATACCTGTGACTGTACTTCTGCACACTTGTTATATTTGTATTATTTATATATTATGATATTTATTTCTGTTTTGAATAATTAGCTTTTACTTAATTTTCATTTAAATTCAGGTTTAAGTAATTTTGCCCCTTCGCTAATGAACTAATATTTTTCTGACTGTTATTAAATAATAGTTTTTTTGCTGTAGATTAATGTGTTGATGATTTTTAGAGCAGAGGCCAGATTTAGATGTTTTACCCACAACCTCCTAAACATACACACACACTTACACACATTTACACACACACACACACACATGCTCTGTCACTCACGCACACACACACACACACACACACTTACATACATTTACACGCACACACACCCACACACACTCCTCCTACTCGGCAGTTAGCTGGAAAATCAGTGTCAGTTCTGTTTTCAGAGTTTTATTCTGGTTTTCACTTCCTGAGATGGCTCTCTCTCTCTCACTCACACACACACACACACACACACGCTCTGAGTAACTAGATGTGTGTGTGTGTGTGTCTCTTCAGCTCTGATGGTTCTCGTCTGATGCTCAGAGACTCCAGCTTCAGTCCTCAGCATGTCTGCTCTACAGGTACACACACACACACACACACACACACACATTAGATCTACAGAAGATCAATACATCATCTTTCTTGGGTTATTTAATTTTTGTATGTACGGTATATAATTAAAAACCAATTACAATTTGCATAAGGTAAACTGACCCCTATTTTTAGGGATTTTTTATTTATTTATTTTATTTAAATTATTCATATAGATTTTTCAAGGTTAAAGTCCCATATAGATTATTTATTGTTTTACAGATTTTTTGCATTGTGACAGTTATCAGTTCTCATGACTGTCATTGATTAATGCCTTCAAATCACTTTATTAATATACATAACTTTAATTTATACTATAAAAAGTAGTATTTTAAATAAAAAGCCATTACAGTAATGAAAAGGTGTTAAATGGTTCTTAAATAGACTTGTTTTTTAAACTAAATAATGTCTTGCATGCCATGTTTAATGTGTTCAGTATTAGTGTGTGTGATCTGTGTGTGTGTGTGTGTGTGTGTCAGGTGTCGTGGCCGCCGGGCACCGAGTGTGTGGCCAAGTATAACTTCCAGGGCAGCACAGAACTGGACCTGAGCTTCTGTAAAGGAGACCTGCTGACCATCATCGGCGTTACCAAGGTAACGGCCAATCAGCACACACCTGCTCATGTCACATGGTCCTCTTATTCATCAGAAATGGACATAAAGATACTTCTGGAAAAATTATATTTTTTCTATCAAATATTAAACTGAGAGTGCTATTTTTGCTTATATTGTTTTAAGAAAAATATTGATACATTTATGTATTTCGTTATTTAAACTCTTTAATTAAAAACTTGTAAAGTTTTTTATATTAATGTAAAAAATTCTTATACATGCACGTAATAGTTAGTATTAATATATTTTGGTTTATTTTACTTCATTTAAATTATTCATAGAGATTTTTCAAGGTTAAATTTCTGTTTTGCTTTTTATTTATTTATTATTTACAGATTTGTTTACATTGTGACAGTTTTCAGCTATCACAGTTCTCATGACTGTAAATGATATTAGTTTGAAATGCTTTCAAATTCTGCCAGATCACTTTATTAATATATTAATACATTTAAAAAATATTTTTATGTTATTTGTTATTTCTAAAATATTTATAGTTAAAATATTTTCTGCTGGTATGGCATTAAATAAAAGAATACTATATATAATAATTGTGTTTATTACATTGGTGAAACAATGTAACAACATTACTGTTGAATTGATCATAATGGGATTTTATTTTATTGGTTGATATGAATGAATTATGAGTCTACTTGGTTGTTGTCATGCCCATGTTCTCCAGTGACTGATCGATTGTTTGATTGATTGATTGATTGATTGATTGATTGATTGATCGATTGATTCAGGACCCGAACTGGTACAAAGCGAAGAACTCTGTTGGCCGAGAGGGAATGATTCCAGCAAACTACGTCCAGAAGAGAGAAGGAGTCAAATCAGGAGGAAAGCTCAGTCTGATGCCGTGAGTTCATGATCTTCATTCAGTCTGTCAGCCTTCAGATCAATAACTGCAGACCCAGTCGCCACACTGAGGACTCCAGCCCTGCTGCATTGTGGGTAATGGTTGTCTGTGGTTCATGTGCCTCAGCTGATGGAGGATTTATTGTAGAATGTGTAGATGAGCTGGAGTCTGTGTCTGTGCTTCTGCGGCTGAATCAGACACACACACACACACACACACATGGATATAAACCATAAATTCTTGGGTTTACTTGTTAAACTGTATGGTAAATATTGCATGTTTATCATTTATGATTAGTTTTAACAGTCCAAATGTTGAAGGATGTTCTCTTTCCAATTGAATAGATCCATTTCTCAGATACAGATGAAGTCTTACCAGTCATTTTAATGAATTAATTGAATTTAATTAAAGCGGGGTCTGATGCCTCATCACTAGAGATCTCAAATGAATCAGTCGCTCCATTATTCCCAGACACAAAACTCCTGTATGATCCTCTTATTAGTTTCCTGCGCTCCTAATGGAGGCTCTGTGTGTCAGGTGCATTCCTGATGGCTGCTCTTCTGCATTTTTGCTTGAAGGGTGTGTGTTCAGCACAGAGCTCACGACCCACAATCCTCGGCGTTTGCTGATTCCACTGAAACACGACATTGTTGTTTTCTAACCTGATTAGAACAGTAACATGCTCAATCTTTCTCACACACACACACACACACACATGTAGTATACTCCCTATACTGTACACACTGATCTCTAAAAGGATTGGAAGGCCAGAGAGAGAACTGGACCCGAGTGTTTTCTCATCGTGTGTGTGTTTGTCAGGTGGTTTCACGGTAAGATCACGCGTGAGCAGGCGGAGCGTCTGCTGTATCCGCCGGAGACCGGGCTGTTCCTGGTGCGCGAGAGCACAAACTACCCCGGAGACTACACGCTGTGTGTGAGCTGCGACGGCAAGGTGGAGCACTACCGCATCATCTACCACAGCGGCAGACTGTCCATCGACGAGGAGGAGTACTTCGACAACCTCATGCAGCTGGTGGAGGTGTGTGTGTGTGTGTGTGAGGAAGCATGCATGTGTGAATGTGTGTAAATGAGCGAGTGTGTGTGTGTGTGTGCGTGTGTGTGAGAAAGCATGCATGTGTTGAGCGTGTTTGCATGAGTAAGCGAGTGTGTGTGTTTGTGTGAGAGAAAGCATGCATGTGTTAGTATTTGTAAATAAGATTGTGTGTGTGTTTGTGTTTGAGAGAGCATGCATGTGTGAATGTGTGTAAATGAGCGAGTGTGTGTGTGAGGAAGCATGCATGTGTGAGTGTATGCATGACCATAGATGTGTGTGTGTGTGTGTTTGAGAGAGAGCATGCATGTTTCATAGCGTGCAAGTGTGTGTGAGGAAGCATGCATGTGTGAGTATGTGTAAATGAGCAAGCGAGCGTGTGTGTGTGTTTGTGTTTGAGAGAGCATGCATGTGTGAATATGTGTAAATGAGAGAGCGTGTGTGTGTGTGTGTGTGTGTGTGTGTGTGTGTGAGGAAGCATGCATGTGTGAGTGTGTGTAAATGAGCGTGTGTGTGTCTGTGTGTGTGTGTGTGTGTGTGTGTGAGGAAGCATGCATGTGTGAGTGTATGCATGACCATAGATGTGTGTGTGTGTGTGTGTTTGAGAGAGAGCATGCATGTTTCATAGCGTGCGTGTGTGTGTGTGTGTGTGTGTGTGTGCGAGTGTGAGTTTGTTTGTGTGTGAGTTTTAAAGGCATTCCTCACATTCTCTTGTCTCGTTTCTCATTCTCATCATTGTTTCTCTTGGTTTCGTGTCATAACAAGCTGCTCGTGAATCAACGTCACACACATCTTGTGAAATCTCTGTAAACAAGAGCAAAGCTGTGTGTTAGATTTGAATGAATTAGATTTCTTAAGAGTTTGTTCTGCCCTCTAGTGGCTATATTATTCTTTCTCCCCCTGGATGTTTATTGTTAGTGGCATGAACGCTAAATCTATAGTTCACAACTGCTTCTGTGTGCAACATGACTATTGATAATGCATATTAATGTGTGTGTGTGTGTGTGTGTGTGTGTTCAGCATTACACCAAAGACGCTGATGGTCTTTGTACACGGCTCATCAAACCCAAGCTGATGGAGGGGACGGTGGCAGCACAGGACGAGTTCTCCAGGAGTGGGTGTCATATCTCCTATAAGCATATTTTAGCATTATTTATTTATTATTTTAGATTTTTTAATATTCTGAAATAGTTTTTATTTATACTTTCAGCTTTCAATTTAACTCTAGTTTAAATTGAAGTAATGTTTTTTATGTTTTTTTTTTTTTCATTTTGTTTTGTTTCAGATGTCACCATTTAGGTTTCATTTATTATTAATTTATTATTTCAGTTTTAGTTTTTATTTATTTTATTTCCAGTTAATAATTGGATTTAAGTAATGTTGCTATACTATTATTTGAAATTGTATAATTAGTTTTCATGTAAAATAATTCATTTATTTTTTATTAATTATTATAAATATTATTATTATTATTATTATTATTTTAGTTTTTAATTTCTTTTTTTCCAGTTAATAATTGTATTATAATAAATATGATGTTATAGTTTTTATTTATATTTTAAAAAAGCTTTTTTGTTTTTATACTTAGGTTTTCTGTTTCATTTTAGTTAAATTATTTGTATTTTTTTTTTATTCTGCTTTTGCTATTTTCAGTGTCTTTTGTTTTTGTTGACATTAATTTTTATTTAGTTCATTTTCAGTAATTGGTTAATAATAATACGCAATACTATCTATTACTTCTATTGTAGTATATTGTAGTATTATTTGATCCGTCAGTAAGCAGATGTTCAGGAAACAAGCAGAAGTGAAAGCAGTTTCATCTCGATGTTTGTCTTCACAGGTGGATGGGCTATGAACATGAAAGATCTCAAACTCAAACATACCATCGGCAAAGGAGAGTTCGGAGGTGTGTGAAGATCCGTGTCGCTGTGTTTGAGGACGATGAATCCGTGTATAATCTGTGTGTGTGTGTGTGTTCAGACGTGATGGTGGGAGAATACAGAGGGACCAAGGTGGCAGTGAAGTGCATCAAACACGACGCCACGGCTCAGGCTTTCCTCGCTGAAGCTTCAGTCATGACGTGAGTACAGATGATCAGACCGACCTTCACCTGGACTTCAACACTTTATGAAAAACTAAAGCACAGGTGTGCAAACATCCATCTTCAGCTGGTGCTTCACGTTTATTTCCTGCTGTCAAATATTGACTGATTTTTATCAAGTAAACTTACTTTCGGATAAAAACAATAGATTTTTAATGCTGCAGTGGTTTGTCAGTAGGCAAAATCAACAAAATTCAGTCCTACACGTGTGTAAGATGTGCTTACAATATATTTTACAAAAGTTTTTGGCACTAATTTAACTTCATAATTTAACAAAGTATTTTTGGCACTAATAGTGCTCCATACATTCCCGGGTCAAAATGACCCGCACACAGAATGCATAACATTTTGTCGAAAGGGTTATATCTCCAGATGAACTCTTACTGGACTGAAGCAGCTCAGCTTTACTTGATTCTCCATCAATCATGTTTTAGAGTCTCAAATCTGATCCTCAGTATCTTTTGAGGAGCATTTGTTTGCAGAAGCTTTACTTTCACTGTTCCTCAGCGGAGGAATGATCTTCACAAGCCTCCAGAACATCTCACATTAATATCACTAAAGTTATGCTAGATTATCAACCCATATGATACAATGCTGTGATATCGTCTTTAATAATGCAGAATACGGACTGTTTTTATGGTGCCTTTCTATTGGTCACATACAGTATTTGTCCTTTTGCAGGAGCTTGACATCTACTTTTAAAGGAACAGAGCTCCAATTGTGGAAAAGAGTAAAAACTGTGAAATATTATTATGATTTAAAATCTGTGTGTGTGTGTGTGTGTGTGTGTGTGTTGCAGTCAGATGAGACACACTAACCTGGTGCAGTTATTAGGGGTGATCGTGGAGGAACGAGGCAGTTTGTTCATCGTGACTGAATACATGGCTAAGGTCAGCGCCGTTTCTCTCAGTGTTACTGTTAAAAGTTGCATCATGAACTCATTAATAACATATATTGCTTATGATCTATTGTTGATGAATTTTCATAATGTTTACTAGTCATTTTTTGTGTATGTGTGCATCTGGAAGTAGTAATGCCGGGACATTTCAAAATAAGAGTCCCAGTGTATTTTGGGCTTGTTTATAGTTAAAAGTCCTGCATTATATTTAATGTTTTTTCAACTAAATTCGTATTGTATCTGACCAGCAACGTATTATTGCTGAGAGAACTGATTAATAAGTTTTAAGTAATATGTTTTGAATGTTATGTTATTAACATGTATTTGTTATTTAGAAGAAAATCAATATTAATGAGTTTTATTTGACTATATCATCGTATGAAATTTATATATATATAAAAAATAGGCTTATAATCTGAGAATTACTGATATTAGCCTTATTTCTCTGAAAAGTAAAAAAACAAAACAAAATTAAATTAACTTGCATAAACCTTAACTTTCGTATAAAAAAAAAAAAAAAGTTGATACATTTTTCATGCTGCAGTGGTTTGTCATTAGGCATATATGTTCATGTTCATCGACAAAATTCAAGATATGGGGACAATATATTTTACAGATTTTTTTGGCACTAATATAACTCCATAAATATTATGAAAGTATTTTTGACACTAATGGTGCTCCATACATACCCGGGTCAAAATGACCCGCACACAAAATGCATAATATTTAGTCAAAATGGTTATATGTGTGTGTGTGTGTGTGTGTGTTGAGCAGGGCTGTCTGGTGGATTACCTGCGCTCTCGAGGACGGACCGTGTTGGGCGGCGAGTGTCTGCTCAAGTTTTCTCTGTGAGTAAACGCATCAGTCTGCTGTGTGTCTGTCCATTTGGGTTTTGAGTACAATTGGGAATCAAAAATCAATTTCAATTCTAGAATCGGATACTTAATATAAAATTCATATGTGCACATCTTGTATTTTTTAGCTGGAAAAAAGGTACTTTTTACTTAAAATGTATTTGTCTTTGAATCATTCATTCAAGAGATTCATTCAAAAACACTGATCCATCCAGTAATGAAACGAGTCAATCTTGAGCGAGTCATTGAATCACTCCGTTCATAAATTCCATGAAATTCATGCAATATGCTGAAGAAGCTCTAGGTTTGATATCTGAATGTTTGACCTCATTGTAATGGACGAGAGATGCCCAGCCCTGATCAGGAGTGTGTTTGTGTTCGTGTCTCAGGGACGTCTGCGAGGCCATGGAGTATCTGGAGGCCAATAACTTCGTGCACAGAGATCTGGCGGCTCGTAATGTGCTGGTGTCCGATGATAACATCGCTAAAGTCAGTGACTTCGGACTGACCAAAGAGGCGTCGTCCACTCAGGACACGGCCAAGCTGCCCGTCAAATGGACGTCGCCCGAGGCGCTGCGAGAGAAGGTACACTTCTGCGTCATTCAATTAAAACTCACAGTAATATTGGAGCTTGTTTCTGGAAGCAGCGTTTGTGATGTTATGATCATATTTTGCTTTTAAAGCCTGTGAATGATTTGCTTTCGCTGTAGTTAGTGAACACTCGCTCGTTCTCTCAGTGGTTTGTGGCTCTTTGTTGCATCACTCACTGATGTGAAAAGATTCGTATTTTCAGAGAATCTCTCGAGCACTAGTTTCATGTCATCATTGGATTTTTTCTTGTGTTTTCACAGAAGTTTTCCACTAAATCTGACGTGTGGAGCTACGGCGTTCTGCTGTGGGAGATTTACTCTTTCGGACGAGTGCCGTACCCCAGAATTGTAAGACTTTGTAAAAAAGATACTTTTTTAGTTTGGAGTGTTAAAGCCCCATCTGTGTGTGTGTGTGTGTGTGTGTGTGTGTGTGTGTGTGTGTGTGTGTGTGTGTGTGTGTGTGTGTGTGTCCAGCAGGGGTCAGTCTCAGCTCTGTGTGTGTGTGTGTGTGTGTGTGTGTGTGTGTGTGTGTCCAGCAGGGGTCAGTCTCAGCTCTGTGTGTGTGTGTGTGTGTGTGTCCAGCAGGGGTCAGTCTCAGCTCTGTGTGTGTGTGTGTGTGTGTGTGTGTGTGTGTGTGTCCAGCAGAGGTCAGTCTCAGCTGTGTGTGTGTGTGTGTCCAGCAGGGGTCAGTCTCAGCTCTGTGTGTGTGTGTGTGTGTGTGTGTGTGTGTGTGTGTGTCCAGCAGAGGTCAGTCTCAGCTGTGTGTGTGTGTGTGTGTGTGTCCAGCAGGGGTCAGTCTCAGCTCTGTGTGTGTGTGTGTGTGTGTGTGTGTGTCCAGCAGGGGTCAGTCTCAGCTCTGTGTGTGTGTGTGTGTGTGTGTGTGTGTGTGTGTGTGTGTGTGTCCAGCAGGGGTCAGTCTCAGCTGTGTGTGTTTGTGTGTGTCCAGCAGGGGTCAGTCTCAGCTCTGTGTGTGCGTGTGTGTGTGTGTGTCCAGCAGGGGTCAGTCTCAGCTCTGTGTGTGCGTGTGTGTGTGTGTGTGTCCAGCAGGGGTCAGTCTCAGCTCTGTGTGTGTGTGTGTGTGTGTGTGTGTGTGTGTGTGTCCAGCAGGGGTCAGTCTCAGCTCTGTGTGTGTGTGTGTGTGTGTGTGTGTGTGTGTCCAGTAGGGGTCAGTCTCAGCTGTGTGTGTGTGTGTGTGTGTGTGTCCAGCAGGGGTCAGTCTCAGCTCTGTGTGTGTGTGTGTGTGTGTGTGTGTGTGTCCAGCAGAGGTCAGTCTCAGATCTGTGTGTGTGTGTGTGTGTGTGTGTCCAGCAGGGGTCAGTCTCAGCTGTGTGTGTGTGTGTGTGTGTGTGTCCAGCAGGGGTCAGTCTCAGCTCTGTGTGTGTGTGTGTGTGTCCAGCAGAGGTCAGTCTCAGCTCTGTGTGTGTGTGTGTGTGTGTCCTCAGCCGCTGAAGGAGGTGGTGCCGCGGGTGGAGAAGGGCTATAAGATGGAGGCTCCTGACGGTTGTCCGGTGGTGGTGTATGACCTGATGAAGCAGTGCTGGACGCTGGACCCGGCCGGACGACCCTCGTTCCGTCTGCTGCGAGAGAAGCTGCAGCACATCAGAGCCAAAGATCTGCAGCTGTGAGGAACATCTGACCTCCTCGCTGTGCTGGAGACTGGACTGTTGATCTGGACGCTGACGTGTGTGTGTGTGTGTGTGTGTGTGTGTGTGTGTGTGTGTGTGTGTGTGTGTGTGTGTGTGTGAGTGTGTGGCAGTACTCGCTCCTCATCTCCTTTGCTTCTCTGTTCTGTGAGGAAGGCTGGTCTTTTCTCTCTCGCTCCGGTCTCATGAAAACACACAACTCATATTTCACGCCAAAATCAAAATATAAAGTTGAATTTTAATTTTAATTCATGTTATACATCCAGGTTTTATTTTGTAGTTGTCATTATTCTCAATGATGATTACTGTACTCTTAATAAAAACATTGTGTTACAAAGATTTAAATGACATTTGAATTGGCATAAAATAATTGTAAATCATTTTAATGTAAAAATTAGTATACATTTTTCTTCTCTCCTTCAAAAGTATAAAACTGATGTAAACTATGGTTATATATATATATATACATGTATATAAAAAACATTTAATGTGAAAGGCTGTTTCCACCATGGAATAAAAATAAATGAATAAAAGTAATTGTTACTGTTAATTGCTACTTCATCTCTCAGTTCTGAGTTCTTCACTTCTTAATTCCGAGATATACATTTATAGTCACTTTTTTTTATGTTGCAGAAACAAGCTTCCAGTTTTTACTACCATCATGTACAAGTGTTTTTGTTGTTTTTGCATTAGAGTGATGAACATTTGATTAGTTTGCATTACAGAAATATGAAAGAATTAATTGGCACTATTTTTTAAAGCAAGAATTGTTTTCATTGTGATTTTGTGATGAATTTTGAGCTGCACGTGTTCTTCATGAGATCCACCGCTGTCGTGTGTGTGTGTGTGTGTGTGTGTCGAAGTGCCTGCTGCAGTTGACAGAGCAGTGCCTGTGTTCCTCTGACATCTTTAAAATCTTGTTTTTTTTAATGAGTCTTTTATTTTTTTGTATTTGTTGATTTGTCATCTGTGACGAAATGGTGTTTGTGTTCACTAGCACAATGAGCTGGGAAACACACACACACACACATCCCAGCTGAGCTCACGTGCCTGCTATCTCTCTCTCTCTCACACACACACACACACACACACTCCCTCTAGTGGACTGGGAGGGTCAGTCCATCACAACTCTGTTTTATATTAAAATCTATTTAAGATGGACTCGTGCATGCTCAGAGAGGCCTTGAGTAACGTGTCAGTGCTTTCAATGTTCATTGTTTTAATATTCTTCCATGATTATGAATAAATCATTCCATCTGACCAGCATGGAGTGTGTGGTCACTGGGGGGCGGAGCCTGCGGCAGGAAGTGACCTCGTCACTGTGTCAGGAACTTATTACAAATCTGGAGTCTGGAAAAACAAGGACACATGCATCTGGGCAGAAAATCATTTACATCAGCACTTTTGTTTGTTTGCTTATTTTAACTGATATAGTAGTATTTGATAATATTGTAGTTTTTATATTTTTAGTTTACATTTAAATTTTAGTTTAGGTCATTTATATTTAGCTTTTTCCATTTCTGTTTGGTAATTTTAGTGCTAATTTCAGTGATATTTCTCGTTTTAATGTTTTCATCTGTTTATATTTAATTTTTTGCATATTAATTTTTCATAAACACAGGATTATGTTGTTAAAATTGAGTATTTTGAGTATTTTCTTTGCTAATTAGTTCATATGTGTTTTTATACTAAATACAGTTACAGTACTTGTGTATATTTTGATTTTAACTTTTTATTTTTAGTTCAGGTAATATTTTTGTGCTTTTGCCTTTTATTTCTATTTAGCCTGAATTTATTTTTATTCCTATTTGACCACTTCTAGTACTTCAGCTCAAACTTCGTGTAGTTAATTTCTGAGGAAACATCTAACAATTAAGTTTTAGGTTTTATTTGTAGTTTGTTTTCATATAAATGAATTAAATGGTTACACTTTATTCGAAGGCGTCCTTGTTCCAGTGTAATTCTACATTTTCATACGGAGTGATATTAATTAGCTATGTACTTGCTTCAGGAGGGTTTGGAGTATTTTGAGTGATTTTGTGGTAATTGACAGAATACTTTAGTTGTATTTAACCCTTTGCTTCACCGCTCCGGTCATCTCAGGTCATTAATGTGCTGTTAATGTTGGGTTTTATATAAAGCTCGTTTGGTTCCCGAGCAGAAGCTGATCTTCTGTTCCTGGTGAAGCTCTCGGGAGGAAGCGGAGATCTATTTCGGTGCGTTTGACAGAAGCTCGCTGTGTTTTATCTTGAGAGCTGAGACTGAATGATGGATGGGATCACAGAGAACCAGACCTTTCTGTCTGACAAATCTGTCTGGACCTTATAGAATGTAGAAATTTAATGCAAATGTTTTATTCCTGTAATGCAATGCTACTGTTGTGGTATTTATTAACAATTTTATATTTTCTGTTTTAATTTCGGTTTAGTCATTTTGTTGTGCACTTATGGCTTTTTCAATAGTTTTTTTGTTTGTTTTGTGCAAAACTATCTCCCCCAAAGCCTTCACGTGCTCCAGAACTGGTGATTACAGCTTGTAAGGAATTATTTATTCAGGAGCTACCTCTGAGTCTAAGAACATGTATTTGAATGACATTTTCTGTAAGTTATTTTATTTAGTGCTTTCATCAAAAATAGATTTTTTTTTTTTTTTTTTGGTCCCTTTAATATTTTAATTAAATTTTTTATCTCGCTTTATATACTTAATTTTTTCAGTAATTCTGGTTTGTGTGTTTGTCTTTTTCGATCAATTAAATTTCTATTTGGCTTAATTTTTTTTTAATTTTACTTTAACCAAATTGTATTTTATTTCAGATGTTGAGACATTTTTTATATAAAAAAAAAAAATCTTTTTTTAAATCTTTTTTTATTGTTTAATTTCTATAAGTTTTTTTAATTAATTTCTATTTATCTTTAATGTATTTTTATTTTAGTTTGTCATTTCATCTTAGATTTCATTTTATTTCAAATAAATCAATATTTGTAATAGTTTTAGCTTTACATCACAGTGCAGAAATGGCTTGCTGAATTGATGTAATGTGAGTTGATCTTTTCTGAATGTTATGCATTATGAGTATAGTATTCTGCAGGATGCTGCTGTATGATTTGAGTGTTTGACGCTTTGGTTTTAATTAG
>NC_068413.1:575209-687709 GCF_023724105.1 Carassius gibelio | reverse complement strand
TTGATTTAAAGTGCATCTCTAATTAAATAAAAATAAATAAAATGAAACTTACATATCAATACAAATTTTATTAATTCATTACTTAATAAAATAAAATACATTTAATTACTTTTATTTCATTTTATTTTTAATTTAATTCTGTTTTACTGTTTATATTAAATGTTAGGAAACAAAAACATGCCTAATTCAATTAAATAATGATAATCAAAAATAGTTTTCTAGGTTCAATTATTTTTATTTTTCGCTGAATAATAATTATAATAAATGATAATAAATAATTATTTTTATTTATTTAAAACATGAAATTGTGAAATTTATTTAATAACTTAATTATTATTTAATAATTTATTAAAACGAGACTTATATTTACAGGACCTTATTAGATTTATCTTTTCCCAAAACAGAATTATTGGTTATAATTATTATTATTATTATTATATATTAACCCATAACAATTTATGAAAAATAATTACAATAGTAGGGCCCTATGATTTTTCTCCCAGAATTTGTTTATTAATATTTTCTGGAATTTATGAATTTAGGTATTATTAAAAAAGTGGTGGTAATTAAATGAAGCGTGTCTCATAGAACAAATTAATATTACAGTCTATAATGACATTGGATTAATTGCACAGACAAAACTTTTCTTAATTTCGCATTATACTGTAAATGGCATTTTTATGGCTGTATCCTGTAATTGACCCCATGTGTTCTGTCCTGCATCACGTGTCTTCTGATGGATGTCCTCTCGTCTGCTGTGTTTTATTCTCACATTAGCTGTAGCTCATGTCTCTAGGGTCGCAGCTTTGAGTTAAGCAGGCCGCTCGACCTTGGAGACAAAAACTCCATCAGCCTTTGAGCGGCTCGCACACACACACACACACACACACACAGTATCACACCACTGACGTCAGCGTTTGTGCTGTTATTAGCCTGCCTCCCTGTGTGTCATGAAATGAGAAATACACCACACAAGCTCAATCCCGCTCACGCTCCGGGCGGCGGATTTATCTCAAATCCTCTCGAGATGAACTGAAGACGTGATCTGAAGTTATGAGACGAACCGAAACACGCCTTCAGCCTGACCTTCACTTCTGCCCCGTTTCTGACCTCGGACCCCTCTGCCCTCTCAGTAATACTGACTCACTAACATCAGTGTGTGTGTGTGTGTGAGTGTGTGTGTGTGTGTGTGCATGTGTGTTCGTGTGTGTGAGTGTGTGTGTGTGTAAATGAGTATGCGTGTGTTTGTGTGAGTGTGCATGTGTGTGTGAGTGTGCATGTGTGTGCATGTGTGTGAGTGTGTGTAAATGAGTATGCGTGTGTTTGTGTGAGTGTGCATGTTTGTGTGTGAGTGTGCATGTGTGTGTGTGCATGAGTATGCGTGTGTGAGTGTGCATGTGTGTTCATGTGCATGTGTGTTCATGTGCATGTGTGTGTGCATATGTGTGTGAGTTTGCATGTGTGTGAGAGTGTGTTCGTGTGTGTGTGTGTTCGAGTGTAAATGAGTATGCGTGTGTTTGTGTGAGTGTGCATGTGTGTTCATGCGTGAGTGTGCATGTGTGTGAGTGTGCATGTGTGTGAGTGTGCATGTGTGTGTGTGTGTGTGTGTGAGTGTGTATAAATGAGTATGTTTGTGTGAGTGTGCATGTGTGTGTGTGCATGAGTATGCGTGCGTGAATGTGCATGTGTGTGAGTGTGCATGTGTGTTCATGTGTATGTGAGTGTGCATGTGTGTGTGCATATGTGTGTGAGTTTGCATGGGTGTGAGTGAGTGTGTTCGTGTGTGTGTGTGTGTGTGTGTGTGTGTTCGAGTGTAAATGAGTATGCGTGTGTTTGTGTGAGTGTGCATGTGTGTGTGCATATGTGTGTGAGTGTGCATGTGTGTTCATGTGTATGTGTGTGTGAGCTAATAATCCAGTCTTAATTCCCCGGGGCCGCGGCTGCTTCGTCCGGTTTGACTTTGTGAAATATCAAGGCTCTTGGAGTCAGGGAGAACATGTTTCCTACATCAGTTGTCACGGTGGATTAGCATATTCTCGTTGACATTCAGCCTCGGCGTCCGCACGGCCCTCACCCAGCGCCTGCAGAGATCGAGCGGCGCGAGGGGCCCCGGGCTCCTGGGGCCTCACCAGCACAGAGATGCTGTTCTTTTGACCTGTTCCTGCTCTTTTGTTAGAGCTGAAACTGAAACAGAGTCACAGTGATGCTTCATAAGGCATCTTTACACAACAGTGTTGCACTTAAAAAGTACCGCAATACCCTGCTTTTAAAAACAGTATGATTCCTCATTTTACTAGTTCTTCAAGAATTCAATTCATGAGCAATACAAATGTATTTCACAGCAACCCATCAAAATAAAGGTTTGGTTTAACTTGGCAGAAATATATTAGTTAATATAATGGTAGTACTATTACCACTAATAAAAAAATATTATTAAAACAATATTTAGGAGAATATTTACCAGAAAAATGATTTAGCAGAAAATGGTTAATACAAAATACAGTATTTCTGAAAAGTGTGTGTGTGTGTGTGTATATATATATATATATATATATATATATATACATATTATTTAGCATATTATTTATAAAAATCTAATTAATCTTTATAAATTAATTAGACATGCTTTTGATTATTACAATTTATTTAAACTATTAAAAAAAAATTCTAAAATTTATACGCAACACAGTTTCTCCGAATTGTATAAAAATAAAAATACATTTGAGAAAAATAAAAATATTTCTTGGGCCTTAATTATTTATTTTATTTTTTATAAATTGCTGTTAAATTGTGTACATTTAATGGGTTAAATTAATTAGACATGTTTTTTGCTTAATTTTTTTTTTTTTTTTTGTAACCATTAAAATAGAGTCTAAAAAATAAAACTGAAAAGAAAAATCAATACAGAATGAATGTTAATGTAAAATTTTGGCACTGGCTCGTAATTTTTAACAATTTAATTAATTTTTTAAGGGGAATTAAATGCTTTTTTAATAGATAAAATAACTTCTGCAAATAAACTCTGAATGCATTTTTATCACTGAAATAACTAACATTGGGAGATATCTCCTGCTAAACATCTTTCATGTTCCACAGATGGACGTCTGAAATGACATGATGGTGAGTAAGTGACGATTTATATTTTGGTGTGAACTATTCCTTTAAAAACGCGCCTGAGTAAGAGGTCTGAATCATTCCCTGATCCCTGGAGCATTGCTGTGCTGCTTAAAAAAGACCTTGTGATCTCTTGTGGAAAGAAAACTTACATTCACACGCATTCGTGACTCAGTTTGAGAGTTTTACTAAGCACTTACATGATTCCTGCTGCTCTTGAGAAAAAAAAAACGAAATTAAAGGAGGATTTATTCTCTGAAATATATATATATATATATTTATACATATGCTGCTCTTTTCAGCAGACGTTCAGCCGCAGGGTTTTATTTGTCAAGCCATATGTTAAGATCAGCTCAGGATGCAGATGCTTACTTTGTTAATTAGGTTAATTCACTTCAACATATCACAAAATGATGTGACATATTTTGCAATAACCTGCATTAATCTGTATTGGGCATATGCACATTTTTGTTTAAGGAATTGTAAAAGGACATTTTTGTTGGCAAGGTTTGTTAGGGTAAAAATAGCTTTATGGAACATTATGGTACCTTTCATATAAAGCATATGTTGTTTGTATTTGTGTGTGTGTGTGTTGGTTTCTCATGATAACATTAGTTAAAGATGGTTAACGCATCAGATTTTGTGCAGTAGTTGCATTCTACCTAAAGCATTTAATAACTTGATGATTCCAGTGAGTCTTTGCGCTAAAGCCCACAAGCGTCGCCTCATTCTGCTGATTCAAAAATCCAGTGTTTTCCTTACATTGCACATGCATATGACCCACTTTTCCTGTGCATACTGTGATGTGTCTGCTTTAGCATGCGCTGGTCTGTCTTTGTGAATTTATTCTGCAGATGATGGCCTTACTGTCACAGACATGTTACTCACTGAGACATTGAGGCTTCGAGACATGAGAGCTCCTCTTCCTCTCTCTCTTACACACACATGTACTCTGGAATAATCTCACGAAGGACGTATTTAGTTTTTTGCAATTTGTACTTTGTTTTCTGTACTGCAATGCATTTAGGTTTGGCCATCATAAACTAAAATGCATTTAGGGTTGGCCATCATAAATCAGCATGCATTTACGGTTGGACTTTTTTTTTCTTAAATGCATTTAGGTTTGGCCATTATAGACTAAAATGCATTTAGGGTTGGCCATTATAGACTAAAATGCATTTAGGGTTGGCCATTATGGACTAAAATGCATTTAGGTTTGGCCATTATGGACTAAAATGCATTTAGGGTTGGCAATCATAAATCAGCATGCATTTACGGTTGGACATTTTTTTTTCTTAAATGCATTTAGAGTTAGCCATTTTAGATTTAAATGCATTTAGGGTTGGCCATTATGGACTAAAATGCATTTAGGGTTGGCCATTATGGACTAAAATGCATTTAGGTTTGGCCATTATAGACTAAAATGCATTTAGGGTTGGCCATTATGGACTAAAATGCATTTAGGGTTGGCCATTATAGACTAAAATGCATTTAGGGCTGGCCATTATAAATCAGCATGCATTTACAGTTGGACTTTTTTTTTTCTTAAATGCATTTAGGGTTGGCCATTATAGATTAAAATGTATGTAGGATTGGCCATTATAGACTGAAAAGCATTTATAGTAGTCCATTTTTTTACTTAATGCATTTAGGTTTGGCCATTAAAGACTCAGTTTTTTACTTACAGTAAATGCATGTAGTATTGGCCATTACAAACCAGCATGCATTTACGGTTGGCCATTTTTTACTTAAATGCATTTAGAGTTGGCTATTATCATCTAAAGCGCATTTAATGCTGGCCATTATAGACTAGCATTTATTTAGATATTCATAGAACAAAATGAAGAGTATATGTTATATGCTAGGTTCAACTCTATTGTGAGTCATATTTAAACAATAATGTGCCTTTATTTTCTTTAATCTAGTGTATTTATAATTGATGGCCCTAAACCAGAGCACATTTATCATACATTAATAATGCACCTTCACATTATGCAAAAACTTAAATCACAAAAGACTGAAATTTATGTTTTATCAGATTTCTGCCATCACACAATACATACTGTACTGGCCAACCCTATTTATGATAATTATGCTGCTTTTATTTCTTTCTTCTATTAAATCACTTGCTATGCATCTTTTTTTGTGCTCAGGCTTCTGCTGAGAACATCATTTTTGTCATTGTTTAGATTTGTAATGTTTAAATCAACAGAAATGCATGCGGTGTATTCATGTGTAGCTGTGACACATGATGCTGTTTTGTTAGGAAACGTGTCTGTGTGAGTGGGCGGGTGTGAATATGATTAACATGTGACAAGATTGGTTCTGAAAGCTGTCAATTATCTCTGCTCCTGTCGTTGCTGTTCTCTGTGTGCTGCTGAAATAGAACCGAGGGCTCAGCGGTGACAGAATCCCAAAAAGGCGTCTCGCCTCTGCTGCAGACCTGGAGGTGAACAGCGCTTCAAGGGTTTCATGATATTTTCACCCACAGCAGGGATTCAAATGAAAGTAAACCAAAATAAACATCTCGAAGGAGACCGAGTTCCAGGCGAATTTCAGAACAGCTTTGCACACGCACAAGTGTTGGTGTGTTAAATTACAAATTTCCCCAGTAAGTCTAAAAGGGATGTTTAGAGTGACAGCAGCTTCCTGCGTCAAAGCATCTGGAAACCATTCATTTTCAATGAGGACTGGCGATCAGACGGTTGAGAATTGACGCCATGTGGCAGTTGCCAGTGGGAGAGCAGAGACGCTCAAGTAATACTGATGCATACTGCTAAAGTAAAGCAAAATAAATACAGACTCCTTCCAGAGATGCATGGTTTGCATCCTGTGCGAAACTGGAATAAGTGATATATTTAAAGAAATATAATCATCCTTAGGCTTTCCGAGATCAGGATGAGTGTGTTTCTTTATCAGGTTTGGAGAGATGTAGCATTTCATCAGTGTCTCATCACTGGATGCTCTGCAGTGAATGGGTGCCGTCAGAATGAGAGTCTGATAAAAACATCACAATAATCCACAGCACTCCAGTCCATCAGTGAACATCTGGAGAAGACTAAACCTGAAACACATCCAGCATTAAGATGATTTTAACTCAAACACATAGAGTCTATAATCCAGAATAACACTTCCTCCAGTGAAAAAGTGTTCTGGTCTGAATCAGGAGAGAAATCTGAACAGATCAAGCAGCGTTTAAACAGATCTAAAGAAAAACAACAGCTCTTTTTCACTGGTGGAAGAAAACGTCTTAATTCTGGATTTGTTTCATCTTTTGTCTTCTCCAGATGTTCACTGATGGACTGGAGTGCTGTGGATTATTGTGATGTTTTTATCAGCTGTTTGGACTCCCATTCTGACGGCACCCATTCACTCGAGAAACACTGATGCAATGCTACATTTCTCCAAACCTGATGAAGAAACAAACTCATCTATATCTTGGATGGCCATGGTTGAGTGCATTCGCAGCACATTTTAATTTTTATTGTATTTTAATGCATTTAATTACTTTGAAGCATCTTTGCCTTGTTGCATTTATTTTTTTGTGGGGTCAAATATAATATTGCACAAATCTTTCCATGACTGGCGGCCTCCCCTTTATACTGTATTCCTGAAACTAAAGCTCATCCCTCGGCTGTAAGGAACGCTCCTCCTCATCTGGTCTTGAGTACTGGCGGCCTCCCCTTTATACTGTATTCCTGAAACTAAAGCTCATCCCTCGGCTGTAAGGAACGCTCCTCCTCATCTGGTCTTGAGTTAGAGTTAAACTGTCTGTGATTACATAACCAGTCCCTTAGACTGATGCAGTCATAGCAACGGATGCATTGCATGTTGGATGGCAGCTCCTGTAATCTGCGAAGTCAAGAAAGACCCAGACGTGAGTTTCTGGCCACGTGTGTGCGAGAGGCACTTTGATGCGACTTTCTTCCCACACAACACTAACACCTTCAGGCATCCTGTCAGATAGATGGGCTGGCCAGTAGTACTGCTTCGCTGCAGACAGGTCTCTGGCCTGTTTGAGGCTTGCTGACTCTCTCAGAGGAAAGGAAGTATGTGGATGGTGTGGAAACAACCCTGATTTCAGTTCAGAGAATGCTTTAGTCTGACTCATCTCTTCCAAACATGAATCATCTTAAGTTTCAGCATCAGCAGTGAACAAACACAGACTCCTCTATATCAGAAGACAAATCTAATTATTAGGCTTCTGGAGTGGATTTGTGTGTTTGATGCCTCCGTTCAAGACATCTTTAGTTGTAAAAGTAAGCCATGATCATGAAACAACACTCTGTTTAGGTTTGGGAGAGGATTCTGGGAGGTTTTTCACTCTGACTGTAACCCTTAATCATCCTAGTAATTTTGAACCCTCAGGTTATCTTCTGCAGTGAATGGGTGCCGTCAGAATGAGAGTCTGATAAAAACATCCCAATAATCCACAGCACTCCAGTCCATCAGTGAACATCTGGAGAAGACAAAAGATGAAACAAATCCATCAAGACGTTTCCTTCCTCCAGTGAAAAAGAGCTGTTTTTCTTGTTTAGAGCCGTTTAAATGGTGCTTGATCTGTGCGGATTTCACTCCTGATTCAGAACAGAACACTTTTATACTGGAGGAAGCATTTGTATGGATTATGGACACATATTTTAGCTGGTTTAAAACTTTAAAGACATCTTAATGCTGGATGTGTTTCATCTTTTGTCTTCTCCAGATGTTCACTGATGGACTGGAGTGCTGTGGATTATTGTGATGTTTTTATCAGACTCTCATTCTGACGGCACCCATTCACTGCAGAGCATCCATTGATGAGACACTGATGCAATGCTACATTTCTCTAAATCTGGTGAAGAAACAAACTCAATTTCAGCAAATGTTTATGCTTGTTCCATGCTTCTCTTGTAAAATCAATGCTATTTATCTTTTAAGTATGTAGGGTTAGTATGTACACATGATAATGTGTAAATGCTTTAATGACTTACCCGGAGGTAAAGTAAGAACAGCGTGGGACAAGATATCCCGGGATTAAAGTTAAAAATGACCTAAAAGCCCAAGAGAAGCAAACACCCACAGTGACACATCTGATCTTCTCCTTTATTTTATCTTCTCTCTGTTTACTGCTGCTTTACGTCCCTCATGGTGTTCCTGTGTCTATGCTTCTACAGGCCCTCGTACTCGCTCTTGCACTGATTGTCCACAGGAAGTCGGCTGAAAGAGAATTTTCCGCTATTCGCAACCCATTTAGCCAAAGCCAGCAGTCCTACAAGCCTCTGATAATAGAAAGAGGTAAGAGAGAGAGAGAGAGAGAGAGGAAGGATAGCGCATACATAACAGAAAAAGAAAAGATGAAGGATGCAGGACGGGGAGGGAGAAAGAAAGAGAGAGAGAATGAGATCATCACAGGCGAGTCTAGACCAGTCCTTTGCTGGATTGCACGACTCTTCTTCTGCTGCTCGCAGGATGCTGCGTTTATTCACAGGTAATTAATAGGCATCTCCATGGAGACTGAATTGTCCTTTGGGCATCATGTGTGGACCATTTTTCCCTCTTGCTGTTCCATCTTCCAATTTATAGGACATGAATTTATCATTACTCATCCACTGGAGAAGCCAGCAATGGTAAATAAGTTGTAGAGATGATGGATGTGTTCCAAGCAAATGATATTAAACAACATTACAACTGTGTTATAAATATTTGTGTTCCTACATTCCAACATCCTAATGAGCAAAACAAAGAGATGTCAGTGGGAAACTGTTAAATAAATCCAAAAATGTTTTTGTGAGTGTGCTGTGCTTCACAAAAAGCCGCACAAGTTTCGACCAAACAATGAGGAGTACTTTTTTAAAATCGTTTTTTGGCATTTGATTTTGATTTGATTTCCAGTATGACAATACCATTATTTATTCAATTTTATTTCCATTTATATCCAATTTGGATGACGAATATTCCATGTTACATGTGAAGAAGAAAAAACAAGCCTCTGCAGTAGTTCTTGATAATTAATGGAAAAAGTTGTCTATAGGCATGCAACGCCGTATTATATGGTTTCATTAACTAGTTTAACTTATAAAGCATTACTTGCATTTGGTGAGTATTACTTTTACACCTTGGATGCATATTACATTAGCCAAAAAAACCTTTGATTCACCACTAATGTAAAAAAGTCCTGCAAGTTTAGACCAAACAATAGTGAGTACATCAGAGATTTTTCACTCTGAATAAATGATTGCTTTAATCGTCATTTACACCCTCGTAGATGTTGTTTAGATCCGTCGGCATCCATTAGGTGAATGAAGGGCGTGATGGATTTGTTCTGTCATATTCTCAGCACCTGAACAGCTGCTGTTCTTTCGCCGGAGAGCATGTTCACAGCAAAGGTCAGGGCTGCGCTCCGCTGCTCTCTCCACTGAACCGTGTGGAGATGATTTGGTTTTGTTGTGATGGATTTTTAGATGCAACTGGATGTGCTGGACTGGTGGAAGCCTGCTAGCTTTTGCAATATCAGCTTTAAATGATGTTTGCATTAGAATTATGAAGGTTGTGGGTGAGTTTGTGTTTATTGGGACAGGACTGAAATATTTGTGGAGTTTATGGAATGAATGGTGTTCACATGCATGCATCACAAAACCCATTAAAATTCAGGAGATTTAGTGCCATTGACTTCCCAAATCAGCATTTGACTGACTGTCCTCACCCTGCTAGCATCATTCACCCTCATATTCACAAACAGCAATCCCTGAGCTCTGCTTCAACACAGACAATGAACCAGCTGTAGTCAACTGAGGATGCATCTGTGTTGTTTTATTATATAATGATTGCATGCATGCTTGCTCCTGTGTACACATAGTCTGGCCGGCGCTGCTGGCTGTTAACTGGATGATGATGAGGTTTATTGACTTCCTGTGAAGTCATGCATACAAAGGTCCAAAATGAACTTTTTACCAAGCTTGCCAGTGGCAGATGAAATTTACCATCCATAAATGTTTTTCACGGGCCATGGAACTGTATTATGCATTACGTTAAGGACCTTTTTTATTATTATTACAATGTCATTATTTATCAAATTATCACGTTTCTATATTTCTACTAGTTTTAACCTTTATTTTCTTGCCAAAGCCAAATTTTTACTTTGCTTTGTTCTGATGCATATTTATCATATATGCCAAAATAGAAATTTGGTTTGCCTCTTATTTGAAAAAGCATGCATAATTAGGCCATGTGTCACTGTATTACTGTAAACATAACATTTTTGTCTTCTGACATGCATGCAAATCCATGAGAACATTTGGCTGATATGAGAACAAAAATGCTGCACATTATTTTCCTGGTTGATATCAGAGTGCTTTCCAAAAGTAGAAGACTGAAGAGCTCCAAATACAGACTTTTCAGGTTCTTACTATATTACGAAGCACAGATAAATGTGTACGTGATATAGTCTTTGCCCTCAGCAAGAGCGACAGAACAGTTTGTTAGTGGAGCAGATCGGGAATGATTCAGTCCCGAGGGAGGGGGATGTCAGAGAGAGAGAAAGTGAGAAAGAGGCAAAAATAGAGACATTATCACGATGCACAGAGATGTAAGATTTTTGTTTTTATCATCTGGTGTTGATTTATTTTAGAGTAATAGAGGCTGTATTTATATCATGTATGCATTTAACAAGTTTTCACATTTACATGCCATTGGAAGATGCTTTATTCAAATTGGATTACATTTTATTTATGATATGCCAACACTATCTCATAAAGAGCCTTGCACATGACATGCAAGAAAAAATAAATAAATTGTGCGCACGACTTACTATTTCGTTCCCTCAATGTACTAAAACCTGCACATGATTACTACGCCGTTCCCTCTATTTACTATTGCGTTCACAATTTATAAATTGTGCGCATGATTTTGCTAATTCATTCCCTCGAGCATGATTTAGCAAATCGAGGGAATGAATTATTAAATCAAGTCAAGTCAAGGCACCTTTATTAATATAGTGCTTTAAACAAAATACATTGCGTCAAAGCAACTGAACAACATTCATCAGGAAAACAGTGTGTCAATAATGCAAAATGATAGTTAAAGGCAGAACGAAATAGTAAATCCAGGGAACGCAATCGTGTGCACGTTTTAGTACAATGAGGGAACGAATTTGTAAATCGTGCACACGATTTAGCCAACAATTTTTTCCTGCATGCCATATGTGGGGCAGCATAATCTCACAACCAAATTCGTATGTATTTTACGAGGTGGCTAATTTGTAAGAAACAATTCAACCTCACTCGTATGATTTGTCTAGACTCCAGTGATGGGTAGGTTTAGGGGGTGGTTAGGTGTAGGTCATTCGTACGAATTCATACGAACTGGGTAGCTCGTAAAATACATACGATTTAGCAAAAACTATACGAATTAGCATTTTCATAAAATATGCACAAATTGTCATGAGATCGGTAGGGTTGTGCCGATAAGACGATAGTATCGTGTATCAACTTTAGAGATATCGCCTGTGGCTGATGCCTTTGATGATAGCAGGACAATTATTATTATTATTATCAGGCTAGTAATATTATAATTAATATTAGGGCTTATTTGTTTCATTATATTTATTTTTCTGCATTTTTACAGTGTTGTGCGTTATAACCAACCAGGGGTGCGTTTCCCAAAACCATGGTTGCTAACTAAGTTAGCAACTTTGTTGGTTGCAATGCAATTCCTCATTGCCAACCAACTAAGTTGCTAACAGGTTAGCAACCATGGTTTTGGGAAACGCACCCCAGGATAAGGATAAGGAAAAAAAGATTTTGTCCCCCAAGGGAAATTTGTCTTGGGCAAAGTGATACAGTGTTGTTCTGTGATTACATGATTATGTTGAGTTTATGAATGCAATTGGCAAATCAGAGGCGTTCAGATTAGTCATCGCAAAAACTGCGGAGTTGAGTTGTTTAGCATGTACTGACTTATTTCTGACTTGCGAATTCTCTCCTCCATCATAAACAAAGGGCAGATATATGTGTGATGTAAACTTAAGTCAGTGTTCTTTGGAAATGTAAATGGTTTTGCTAATTTTCAGTGGCTGCATTTTGAATAACTGAGTAAATGTAAGCATTATAGTTCATAACTTGCGATGTTTCTATTAAATAGTTTTCCTGTTAAATACAAATTCATTCATACTAAGAACATTCGGCTATTTTTAGCCTTACCCTTGATGGAGTTAGTTCACTTTCCAACAATGAAACTAAGTAAATAAATAATTAAATTATTTGAGGATAGGACAATTATGACAATTAAGCATATCGCTAGTGATCGGGTTGGTATGGATAGTTTTATTAGTGTTTTGATATTGTCGTTTTCTTTTATGAGGAATAAAATTCATTATTGTAGCACTTTGGTGAGTGCTCTGTTGTTGTAATAGTGCTTTATAAATAAACTGGTGTATGCATGTACATATATGTGTACACGTGTAAACAGAGACTATGAGCAAAAAAAGATTTAAAACGTGCTTACATCTCACTTTAATGTTGTAGAATGCATGTTTGACTGTAAAATGTGTCTCATCTTTGTTCCGTTTCTTTATTATTGCATATAATAATCCATGTGGAGGTGATGCTGACAGCTTTACACGCATGGATGGTAATCTCTGGGATTAGAGAGTTGCCCCTTTTCCAAATAAACGAAAACGTTGACGACAACGCTCTAACTGAACGCAACTTTTCGTTTGACATAAATGTTGAATTTCATTTCACACATATTACTTTCTCACTTTGCCTTCACAGGATTTGCTCACCCTCCAGATGGATGCTGCATAGACGCTCTGAATGCTTTCTGCTCGCTCGCTGTCATCCCTTACTGACTTGGAGGCGCGCAAACCGTCGCGCGATGCGTTTTGACAAGTCACGCGCGCCCGCAAAAAAAAGGCGCGCTTAATCCGGCGGTACGTGGGATTGGGCGGGAAGAGAGTCAGTTGAGGAAACACGGGATTGGGCGAATGGAAGAGTCAAACCGCTGCTGTCTATGACTCAGATGAAGAGAAGAGACGAATCCACTTCACTTTACCTCAGCTGAACGGAGGAAAGAGACCTTATTATTGACCTAATTGGAATTAATAACAGTGTGGGGCAAATAAGGAAGAATATTAAGGAATATTATACTATTTAACGATGGCTTTCATGGTAAAACACGTTGTTGGCGGTCAGTTGAAGAATCTGACAGGAGGTCTGACAGAAGATAAATCTGACGGAGACAAATCCGACGCCGCTAAAGGAATGACACAAGAAGAGTTTGAGCAGTACCAACAACAGCTAGAGGAGGAAAAGTAAGCACCCCTACCTGATTTATTTCTCAGAAATGTGTTGATTTGATGATATTCTGGGAAGGTTTTCGTGAGGTGGACGTTTGGAGAGGCGCGCGTATTTTTCGCGCTTCGTTGGGTATTTGCGCGCGCAGCTGCTCCTTCCGCTCAGGGAGATGCCTGCTCAGTCAGATATTAATAATTTCCCGCATTATTCACATCCACTGTAGACTTCAGCAGAATTTGCGTGTTTAAATTAGAATATTTTCATCACGAATAGTGATTCAGATGAGTTGCTTCAGGCGCGTCAGATTTATCATCAAGTAAATTCTGCTTGTTGTTTGTTTAATTGCTTATTCTAAAATAGTACTTTTAATTAGATTGTAATGTAGTATATTAATGTGTTCTTAGGCATGTAAACCGAGATACAAACACTTATGAAAAAGTACTGTTCCATAGTACTCACATTGATATTATGTGGTATGAATTGTTACCACGGTATTTACAAGGTACTTCAAAGGATACCATGGTACTATTTGGGTAATAAATAATCGAAATAAATAACATTTCCATTGATGTATGGTTTGTTAGGAGAACAATATTTGGGTGAGAAACAACTATTTGAAAATCTGGAATCTGAGGGAGGAAAAAAATCTAAATATTGAGAAAATCATCTTTGAAGTTGTTCAGATGAAGTTCTTAGCAATGCATATTACTAATCAAATGTTACGTTTTAATAAATTAACAATAGGAAATTTACTAAATATCTTCATGGAACATGATCTTTACTTAATATCCTAATGATTTTTGACATAAAAGAAGAATCAATAATTTTGACCCATACTATGTATTGTTGTCTATTTCTACAAATACACCCCAGAGACTCTAGACTGTTTTTTTGCTCCAAGGTCACATAGACTTAGTTCTCTGCTGTACGCTTGATTAAAAATCTGCTCATTCTGTAAGTATGCCTCAGGTAAAATTATTTTAATTAGTATTTTACTCCAAAAACACCGGTCCATTCAGAAGACATAAATCTTATATTATGGGTCATGGGAAAAACAAAAATACGAGGCTTTTAGAACCATATCATCATGATAAAGTACAGCATCCAAAGCATTTCTAGCGTTCTTCGCACGCTTTGTCTTTAGATATCAGCTCATAACAGCCAATGCATGAACAGGTGGCCGTGTTGACACATTTGGAAATGATTTCCATATTTGGAAAATTTTGATTTCACAGACTTCAGATGGCTGTGCTGAGCTCATCCACCTGCTGTAATCCAACTCGTGTGCTCAGAAAACAGATTTTACATGGACAGAGAGTTTAACATTTGATGGGAGTCGTGTTTAATCTCTTGAATCAGGCAAACCAGTATGAACTTCTCAAAGGTCTTTGCTGCTTGTTGATATGTGGATTATTTTAACTAGTCATTTGTTAAAGTGAACCGAGTGGATGAGCATCACCCGACTGTCAGAGCGAGTCTAAATCCCAGAGATATTCCCCTCCTGCTCTCGCTCCCACTCGTCTTCTCTAGTAAGGACTCATTTAGCAGATGCTTTTCTCCTAAGCAGCTTCAAGTACACTTAACATAGAGAAGACCCCTCTGGAGTCAGCGTTAAAGGAAGGTTCCAGGTTCAATATAAAGATGCAAAAGAGATTGAACAGCAACCTTCTGGATATCAGTATCATAATTTGCTGGTTGTTGTTCACTCACTTCATGTCTGTTGTTCTAACTGTGTTCATTCTGTCATGACCTTTGCTTTAGCCCTGGTGATTCATATTGACCTTTGACCTCACATGACCTTCAACAGTGCCCTAACCAGTTAGTTAGCACAAGGATTCAAGATTCAAGGTTAAACTTTTATAGCATCACATACATCCATTATTATTTTTTTGTTTTTGTTGTTATTAAGATTATTTAGGTTTTTAAGATGCTATTTAGTTTCCTGCACCAAAGAAGTTTATTATTATTCATTTAAAATAATTTACGGTTTAAAAAAAAACATAATTAAACATAATAACATAATTTTATTTAACATAATAAAAAAATATATTATTAACATCAACATTATTATTTTTAGTTTTAATTTGTTCATATTTTGAATCACATTTTATTTTTATATTTTTTATTTAATTTTAGTAATTTGGTTGTGTTTGTTTGGGTAAAAAAACTAAATATTTATTTAAATATTTAAACACATTTAATTAATGTATTTTTTTTTTGTTGAATTACTAAAAAAATCTAAATAAGTAAATTAAAATTCAATTAAAATTATATAGACATTTAAAAAACAATAAAGTGAGTAAACGTTTAACAAAACTGAAAATGAATATTTAAAAAATTGTTAAATATTAAAAATAACCTTTATCAATAATACTAAAATAGCACTGTCCTCAACCTGTCATGCAGGTATAATAAACCTGTCATTACAATAAACAATATATTCAAATCAAATTCTTATCTTAAATAAATATACAATAGCTGAATATACTAAATTTGACTACAGCTTTTATTAGTGCACATTTATTTGAAATATTTTCATGATAAAAGTGTGGCTAATAACAAGTCAGTCTGAAGTGCTGTCCTTTAACGCTCTCTTTGAAGGTATTTATTCTGTGAGATTCAGAGGAAAGCAGTTTAATCCTCGAGACGACGTTACATGAATCTCTCTCTCTCTTTCTGTGGACATGAGTTTGTTTTAGTTCATGCTAAAATGAGCAGAAAGTTGTTATGATGGAGATTATTTTTAACCAGAAAAACCGCGTCACTCCTAAATCCTTTCAGACACATTACGGCCTTTCTGTCAAATGTTAGGAAGGTCTTACGTGATCGTTAGTCGAATTAGCATCCTAAAAATGAGTCCTGAAACATCTCAACCAACATTCGTCTGAGAAACAATTTCTGAAATCTGACGGATGATAGTTTAGAGATGCTTATTAGTTTGAGATTGACATGGCAGACGTGTGTAGGTGGATAACCCAGTTGATCCTTACATTACCGTGTGTGTGTGTGTGTGTGTGTGTGTGTGTGTGTGTTTCTCCTCAGGCAGGAGCGAGACACCAGTTTTGCCCAGAAGAAGGCGGAGAGGGCGACAGTCAGGTCTCACTTTAGAGACAAATACAGGTTGCCAAAGGTAACAATTAATCACACTTCCTGTCTCTCGTTATCTGCCCACACAATTAAAACTCATAAAGCGCAGAGAAGGAACGCCTCGCTCGTCTGTGTGAAATTACACATTCATAACATTTTATAAATAAGCCATTATCTAATACTCAGTTGTGTTCTGTAAACTGAATCTTTTTACTGAAATATTACTTTAATTATAAATGATCACACGTCATGGTAATACGTGATGTACTTAATTTAATTTATTTATTTTAATTCAAATAATCAATGTTTTTATCATTACTTAGTGTACTGTAAAAAAATAAAAAAATAAAAAATTCTACTTTTTATTTCTGTAATGCAAAAGAAAAAGATTCATATTTTATATACATTTTTTAATGATTATGCATCATGGTAATATTTGATGTATTGAATTCATGTTGATTTTAATTTAAATAATCATTTAACCCATTCCCCTAAATTATGTATTGTACTGTAAATATATATTACCATCACATCAATAGATACAATTCATGTTAATTCAAAAAATTAAGTATTATTTAAATTTCTTAATGTTTATACGTTATTGTAGCATTTTTATTTGTTGATTTTGATCTAAAGTATGATTTTTTTTTAAATCATAATAACCAATTCTCTAATACTCAGTATTGTACTGTGATTAGACTGTAATGTAAAAAAAAATATTATTTTTATTTTAAAATGTTCATACACTATTTTTAAGTACTGTATTTAATTTGCATAATTAACTACTAATTTTCCAGTATTCAGTTGGAAACTTTCATCATAATAATGCAAAACAATCAATGTTATTTTAATTATGAAATGTGTATGCATAGTAATTGATGTTATGAACTGATGCTGATTTTAATTTAAATAATAATTGTATCCACAATACAAGATGATGATTATAATGAAAATGGCATGAACATTTTCACATTTTCAAAATAACGTCACAACACAAGAATCCCAAAGGTGTTTCCCATTTTTGATGACTTCTGACCTCTCGCCAACAACATTACAGCAAACACAAATCATGCCAAGAGTGTTTCTAGTTTTGCAAGAGCAGACTGTAGATTTTTTCTGTATTTTCTGGGTGAAGTTTGACACGTATGTCACTGATTATTCCTCTTTTCCTTGTTTTGTGTCTCAGAACGAGCTGGACGAGACTCAGATCCAGGCGGCAGCGGACGACGTCGAGCTCCCCACAGAACTGGCCAAGATGATCGCCGAAGACAACCAGGAGGAGGAACAGAAGCAGTCCGTTCTGGGTCACCTGACCAACATCCAGAACGTGGACATGGGTCACCTGAAGGACAAAGCTCAGGCCACACTGGAGGACCTGAAGAGCTCCGCGGAGAAGTGCTGCGTCATGTGATCTCACTGCATCCTCACACCTGGACACGGTTCTTCTGTCCTCATCCCTGTGTCTCCTCCACACACTCAAACACACACACACACACACACACTCACTCTCTCTCTCTCACACACACACACACACACTCACACACACACTCACTATCTCTCTCTCTCACACACACACACACACTCACACACTCACATACACACTCACTATCTCTCTCTCTCTCTCTCTCACACACACTCTCTCTCACACTCAAACACACTCTCTCTCACACACACACACACACACACTCTCTCTCTCTCTCTCTCTCTTTCTCACACACACACACTCTCTCACACACACTCTCTCTCACACACACACACACACACTCTCTCTCACACATATATCCGGTGTGACGTGTAGGGCAGTATTTGTTTCATGATGCTGATATTGTTCTTATCGAGTTTAAATGTCTTGTGTGTCTCATCAACTGTACGAGAATCTCACAAAAACATGATCGGGTCACATTTCACATCATTAAAAAATATATATATTAATCTTGAAGGGATAGTTCACCCAAAAATAAAAATGATCTAATTTGTTCTCTCTCATGTTGTTCCAAACTAATTTTAAAGAATGTTGGTAAGCAAACAGTTTCCGGTAGCCATTGACGTCCATAGTATGAAAGAAAATACCATGGAAGTCAATGGGTACCATCAACTGTATGCTTCCCAACATTATTCTGTTGAACACAGATGATGATATTTTGAGGAATGTTGGTAAGCAAACAGTTACTGGTAGCCATTGAATTCCAAAGTATGGAAAAAAAAAAAAAATTGTTTTTTTTCCAGACTCTATTTTAATGGTTAAATTAAATTATATTCATCAAAAAGCATGTCTAAATATTTTTCTATATTCCTTGTTTTGATAATAATAATTTTATTATGTAATATTTCTGTCTACATAACTTTTATTTTGACGAGTTGCTGTGAAGACCTTTAAAGGTCTTTTGATGTATTTGGCAAATTCCGTGACTTTCTGTTGCACAGTAAATTATGTTTTTATGACTGGATTTAATCTGCTTTAAGGGCCCTATGTAAGTCGATGGCGTATGATTTGGTGATGATCATTCTTCAAAATATCTTCTTTTGTGTTCAACAGATTAAAGAAATTCATACAGGTTTGGAACGATTCAACAGGGAATAAATGATGACACATTTTTCATTTTTGGCTGAACTGTCTCTTTAATGCTCCTGAAATATCTTTCATTTTCTTTATGCAAGTGTGATTTCTTAGTCATTATGAGTTTGGGGTGAAATGTGACGTGTTTCTGGAGATTGACCCATCCACACCATGCCCTGCTCCGGTCTGAAGGTGTTTATTACAGCAGTAGTCGAACGGGTTCATGACTTTGAGGAGTCTCGAAGGGCTTATGGGAGCAGGAATGGAGGAAGAACCCAGATTCCCCTAAACATCCACTCACACACACCGTCACATTTGACCCTTGACCTTTCATTGAGTGGTGCCGTTTTGTGCAGGTGGTTTGGTGTCGTCGTGATGCAGATGTCGACCTTTTTCTTTCTGGTTGTTCCCTCTTTTGGAGACTCAAACTAATGATTTGAAACGCTGTGCTGCTGAGGTGAGCGTCTGGACGAAGGGTTTTATTCTGATTCTCTTTCTGTGTCTGTTTGAGTGAAGACATGCAGGGATTTGGGTTCTGAATATAAGCTGTAAACATAAAGCAATATTTCCATCTCTGATCTACAGGACAGAGCTGGTAGCCAATTCATGTGAAGGGTTAAACTAACTTTCCTTTTAATCTTATTTAACCCGTTAGATTATATATTTTTTGTCGTTTGTTTTACTTATGCCCTTGATAGTTGTTTCCGCTCTGGATTGCATAAGTAACGTAATTACCAATGTAATGCATTTATGTAATTATTCCTCTGTAATTTCCAGACCTTGCTGATTTTTGACTGTTGAAACTGTAATAAATATATTTGTACATAGATTGTGATGCCTGTGACGTAATTTCATGCGCAGTACCGTTTCTGACCGCTAGATGGAGACACTGGACACGAGTCAAACACTACGTCACGAACACTCAGCTTTATTTAGGTGGGTAGTTGACACAACAAATTAGCATTTTACAAACAAATGTTGAGTTTAAGCTAAATGCCATTTCTTTAAGGAAATCTTTTTTTTTTTTCATGCATTGATGGTGTTTTGGTTTATTTGGCTTTTTGTAATGTGTTGTTTCAGACTAGTGAGTGGAAAGAAAACATCCAAAAATAGATTTTTAAATAGTCATCTTATTTGTTTATTTCTTTGTAGATTTCAATTACAGAATAATTACAATTAAAGGCTGTTTTGGCAACAAAAAAAAAATATTTTATTTTATGTCTTTTTTATTTTTATTTTTTTCCTAGAGCGTGTTAGTGTTAGAGGGTCAAATGACTATTTAATTAGCATGCATTCTCTCATGAAAAAGTGCATGCATAGCAGCATTCATACAACAATTAGAAATGTTTCGATTAGATTAGATGTTTTCCAAAATTCATTTCAGATGCAGTTTATCATGTTATGTCAACTATACCCATGTGTGCTTTAGTGTATTTCATCTCACTGATTCTGATATGTTGTATCCTTACAAGAATATTTTTCATTAGGAGATTTAGATTTCTACAAATTTTATTGTAGATAACAAGCATTTGTGTGACAACTAGCCCCGGTCTACCAGGTTTTGCATAGTTTTCCCAATCAGAGCCGTTTCCATCTGAATAGCAGAGGATCGCTGATCTCAAGTGCGCTGTGAAAGGACAGGGCAGTAAAATATATTGTTGTGGAAAGTCTCTCTATTGATGGTCCTCCGGGCTGCTGCATGGCCAGTCGGACACAAAGAGGGTGAAACGGGCCAGAAAACACTTTTGTGGCTCTTTTCTTTTCCATCAGGGCGCGATTAAAACACCCCAAAGGAGGCTGAGAGCGACGGGGGTCGAGCCCGGGGTTTATACAGGGGCTTGTTCTTGGGCGCGCGCTAAAGAGAAACAGATTTGTTTTTCTGCGCTTTAAATTGAAGAAGCGGTTTGCAGATGTTGAGCTTCTAGTGGAGGAATGCATCTCTCTCTCTCTCTCTCTTTGGCTGATGGGGTTTTGTAATTTAATGCAGAAAGAGAGACCACACAGCTCGCCGGCTTCATGAAATTCATAAACATTTTATTTATCCTGTACAGGAGGTGAGCTTTGCCAAAAATGGCGTTACTATGCAATCCCCCGTTCGCGTCCAATAGAACAACAGATCGCCTAATGAAGAGGGGATCGGAGGGAGTTTTGGAGGAGGAGGGGTCTCGAGCGTGAAAGAGCCGGAGGGACAAAGACATGCAGCATGCAACAGGACTCCGAGAGAAGAAAACACTCTCCAGACAACACGCAAAACCAGGAGGATTCTTACGCATAAAGAGGATTGACATTTGAAATGCACTCAGGATGCAACCAGATAGCAGCAAACTGAACTGATTGCACGGATAACAGCTGAACTTTAGATCTGAAAAGCTTCATTGTGGAGTAAATAAAGTCTGTGACGCACCATGTTGTGCTTTCACGGATTGATGCAAGCATGCACCTAATCTGAGTTTGTGGGCAAAATGGAGAGGAGCATCGTTCCCGTCGCGTTCCTCTCGTTTGTGATGATGCTGGAGGCGCAGATGGTTTGCTGGCACGCGCTGATGCGATGTCATGAAGAGCGTGATTGTGAGCTCGCATATAACCAGTATCTGACGGCGTGCGATGGGATCATCCGAGGAAGCAGACGCCAGTGTCCAAGCCACTGCATCAGCGCGCTCATCCGCCTCAACCAGACCACACACGGCCCGTTACTAGAGACCTGTGACTGCGGGACCGACCCCGAGTGTGTGCGGGCCAAGCGCGCCGTGGAGCCGTGTCTGCCGCGCACACATCCGGGTGACGCCGAGGGGATGGGATGCACCGAAGCGCGCCAGCGGTGTGAAGACGAGCCCAGCTGTCAATCATCGCTCACCGCGTATCTGTCCCACTGCGGACAGCTGTTTAACGGGAGGAAGTGTTCGTCTCGGTGCAGATCCACCATCGAGGAGCTGCTGTTGAAGCCCAGTGGTGTGCTGCTCAATCAGTGCGTGTGTGACGGGCTCGAGAGGCCGTTCTGTGAGGTGGTCAAACAGAATATGGTCAAACTGTGTTCGATTGGAGTCGACAGCGTCTCCGTGGACCACGATGGCACGGACGATGCATACGAGGACGAGGATGACGAGGCGAGACCGACCGATGCTGACGCGGTGATGTCTCTAACACGCGCTTTGACTCGTTCTCAACACGTGGTTTTGCTGTGCATCGCATTCGCTCTGGCGTTCACACTCTAAAGCGTGACGGATTGAACATCTGTGACCCTGGAGCACAAAACCGGTCTGTTACATCAATGCGAGACAACTATTTGAAAATCTGGAATCTGAGGGAGCAAAAACATCTAAATATTAAGAAAAACATGTTTAAAGTTGTTCAAATTAAGTTCTTTGCAATGCATATTACTAATCAAAAATGGAGTTTTGATATATTTAATGGTAAGAAATTTGCCAAATATCTTCACGGAACATGATCTTTACTTAATATCCTAATGATTTTTGTCATAAAAGAGAAATGTATAATTGTGACTCATACAGTGTATTGTCTATTTCTACAAATACACACCTGTGACACTGATGACTGCTTCTGTGCTGCAGGGACACATTAAGTTCTTCTTGAAGCACCTGCACAGCAGTGTGTCCTCATCATCAGCTTTCATTAGTTAATGAACCCGGACTGTGTCTTTCTTCCGTCTTGTTTCATCTCAGTGCCACTTGAAGTGTCTCAAGGCAAACAGTGGACGCGCGTCGAGGGTTTGCACAGCAGACTTGCATTGTACTCGCATCTTACTTCAAATATTTGCAGTGCTCGTGCACATAAAGGAGCCGGTTTGTGGATCAAGTGCTTCATTTAGGTGGAGAGGCCCTTCAGAAGCTGTTAAACGCTCTCCTTCTCTCTCTCACCCCAGATTTATTGGTTTGACCTGGTCCTCTGAACTATCAGGTCTAGGATTTGAGCGTTTGACAGCATGCACATCATCACATGTGACTCAAGCATCTCTAGTGTTCGTGTATGCTGGAAATCAACACCAAGTGCCTGACGACTGTCTGTGTTTTAGTGGAACTGTTTTCCATACATTTTCAATGGTTTTAGATCTAACTAAAAGCATTTATATATAATGCATTATAAATGTAGTAGCATTAAGCCTTGTAATGCACACAGTGCATGCATTGTATGATCTCTTGAATAATTGCAGCCACAATTATAATGCATTAAAATGCATTGTTAGAAAGTACAATGCATTAAAACAAACCTTTAAAGATTATAATGCATTTTAACTTTGGTTACAGTTATTTATGAAAATATATAATGCAGTGCAATGTACATTATGAATACCTTTATAATGCATTATAATATAAAGCTTTAAGAAAAAAGTTCCAGATTTTTAGTTTTGCATATAATTAAATATTAGTAATGTTACAACTAGCAGAAGCACACGCTACGCAAGTACGTGAATGCAAACACTGACTGAAACATAAACTAGTCTGCTTCTATAGTCAGTCTTCTCTTTTAGCTCAATCACTCTCAATGCATTAGAAGAGATTCTTGTAGAGTTAAAGAGAATTAAGATCTTGATGTTTATAGCAGCTATATCTGAATCGTGATGCATCTGACCGGACGGAAGCTCGTAGTTATCTTTGTGTACTTGCATAGAGTGTGTTTCTGGTTTAATATTTCTTGAATTCCTAAAGGGTCACGGAGTTTGTACAGAAAAATAATTTATTTATACATTTTGGAATAATTAAGAGAATAAAAGTTATGCTGAAATGTATGATGGGGTTGTCTTAAGTTAATTTATCATCTGAAAAACATGGCATATTTATGTCCAAATCCAATGAACACAGTTTTCATACCAGGTATCAGATAATTAAAGCCAATCAATAAAAGCACATTTTATTGGTAAATGATATTGGTGCAATATCAAATATTTAATAGTATACATAAATATATTTGAATTGCACTTCTTTTTCTTACTCCTTTGGCAGATATCTGAAGATTGCAAGACCTAGTATCTGAAGTCGTACATGCATCTTGATTTAAGAGTAAGATACGTGTACACTGTGTTGCTTCAGATTCAGCTTCTCATTGGAGAGCTGGGATGTTTAATGCTGCTGCGCTTGATTCCGTGTGTGTTTTAATTCGAAACGTCTGTGTGCTGGAAGTCTGTGGAAAGCTGTACGCAGATGCCAGAGGCTCTCTTTGGCTTTTTCTGTGAAAACAACGAGCAGGAACCCGACTAACTCCTGCTGAACCCCCACCGACGGCTGGGAACACAATCAAAACAAACAAAAGCAGGGGAGACTGTTGGAGGAGGAGGAGCCGCTCGGGGCCCGGTTCACATTTATCTGTGACCCAGATTTCAACCCCCACACCAGCGATTGTAGAGCCGGCACAAAGTCTTATTCACGACGTGCACGTCAATGTAAGAAGAGCTGCGTGTGTGTGTGTGTGTGAGTCTCTGAAGGATTAACGTCCCTCCGTACACTCACAATCCGTCCTCAGTTCATCTGAGACAGAGCTGGCCCTGAAACAACAGAGCCGTTGTGTGTCTGAGAGCTGCGATCCGTACCTGTGCTCTCCAATGAAACAGGAGAGATCTGATTAAACCTTCAGCTTAACAAGTCTTTAATTACGGCTGTGTGTTACGTCAATCATCTACGCTGCAAACAGCAACTAATATCTAAACAGTTTCTAATCGAGATGCATTTACTTGAGAAACTCATTTGCTTTTTAAATCTTATCGGAAAAGGAAGAACACTTTACTTAAAGGAGCAATTCTTATTATCACTTAAGAGTTATTCAGCATGAGCATATTTAAGATCCCTTGATCCTTAAACCTATAAACTTAACTAATAATAATCAGCAAACTAATAGAGGCAGATGTCAGAGTTAATAGGATTTTTCCACACACAATAAGTGTGTTTTTCAAATCATTTTTTCTTATTTTAAGGATTTTTTTTTCTTATGTAACTTTTCATCCCAAGTGGTTCTATCCTGATTTAAGGAGGTTCTTGTCAAATACTGGCCTAAAATGTTCTTAAACTGGAGCAGAAAGTCTTATATCTGGAAAGTGGTGGTATTAAATGTTGCTTACGTTGCAATAAGATGAATCTTCTTCTGTATTTTCATCATGTTTTCATCATGTTTAAACATCCTTAAGTCAAGACACACTTCCTGCAGATGCATAATGGAGATATGAAGTCTTGTTTTCTGAGAAATCCTACAAAATCAAGTGAGTTTATGATTAAAATGAAAACAAATATCTGTTGTTCTTTGGGTGAAGTTGATTTTTCAGAGCCCTTTGGCAGATATTTGTTCTTGTTTTAATCTTAAACTCAAGACTTCATGCATTCATTTTGTTTCTCCAGTAAACATATTCATAATCTTTAAACTAAATAATGAGGAACATCCTCACTCTCTGAACTGAGATCAGAAGATACAGTAACACTTATTATATTGTATACATTTTTTTGATAGTGTTTGATAATGTTAGTTGATAAAAATACAACTGACAGCTCAATTCTTTTAAATATTCACAGATACAACTTTTGATTTGAATAATGCATTAGTACATTTTTTTTCATTGTTAGATCAGGTGAAGTTTAGTGAGGAGTTCCTGATGTTCTGTTGTGAATATGATGATGTTTCTGCAGGATAATTTAATCCAGAGAGGAAAGATGAATGCGGGGCAGGAATCATATTACTGGAGGAATGTGGAGAGGAAATGACAATTTATGGCCAACACAAATTCATAATGCAAGAAAATATTCATGCAGAGATTGAGAAATACAGATGATGCTTTCATTCAAATCAGACAGTGAATAAATCACCACCCAATCATCAGGAATCAGAGCTCGTCTAACAGTATTCTGCCTTGTGTGTGTGTGTGTGTGAGCGCGTGTGTGAAGTGTGTGAACCCAGAGTAAACACACAGAAAGCCACACCTCTGTCATGCTGCTGGATCTGTGGTTGAGCTGCGGTCAGCCTCTGTGTGTGTGAGAGAGAGAGAAAGAGAGAGTGTGTGTGTGTGTGTGAGAGAGAGAGAAAGAGAGAGAGAGAGTGTGTTTAAATCCAGAGCAGTGATTTTACAGTCAGTTTCTTCTTGTGAAGGTCTGTTTCTCAGCACAGTGATTTCAGATCTCATCCAGATGATCACAAACCAGATCTGACAGTGTTTTGACTGTCAGCCAGGAGCCAATCAGATGCTGCGAATCCTCCGGTCATGTGACACACGACATCCGTTGCCATGACGAGAACCCAGCTCACTGTAAACAACACGCTGAGAGAGAGAGAGAGCAAGAAATTGATTCTTTCATTATGAAATCAAAGATAGATGTGTTCAAATGAAAAAAAAAAACAACTTTAAAAGTATTATTTTTTTTAATATATTTAATTATTTTAATATTTATATTTTTCTTATTATTTTTATTAATTTATTTACAAAATGTAAAAAAAAATGTAGAAAAATATTTATTATATTTAAAATGTATTTTATTCACATTTATGAATTTATTCTTATGTATTTAACATTTTAATTGTAACTTCAAGAAGCCCATGAAATGGTTTAGATGAGCAGTTTTCCCTTTTAGCAACTACTGAAACATGAAGCCAGGAAATGACACGTTATTCTCAATATGAATCTGTACTTACAGGATCTGACAGATTCAGCAGCGGCGTCTTTCTTCAGCGATTCGTCCGTCTGAGTTTCCCGCATCTGTAAACACAAGCTTTAGACGACGCTTCACTAAACGAGCAGAGCGAGAGATACGACAGCGTTTACCTTGATCAGCTCTTTGAGGTATTCAGCTCGACTCATCAGACTTTTAATCTGCAAGAGAAAATCAGGGCATAACTCCACTCATAACTGATGAAACAGACCGCTGTGATTGGTCAACTGATGCTTGTGAGCTCTACATAACACCAGGAGAAGGTTTTGTGGAAGTCTGAGCGTCTTGTGTTTTCTCTTGGAGCATGGAGGTGTTTTTTCAGCTGAGGGACACAATGTTTAACCGAATATCACATTGGTGAGATCATTAAAACAACGTCACGTGGTCTGGAAGACTTCTTCATTGAGCTGAATTTGAAAAAAAGTAAACGTCCAGTTCTTTGTAAGAAGGTCAGTATTAACAAAAGATCATTTTAATATCAGTAATATCCTAGTAGAGTTCTTTATTAATATTTCAAATTATATCTGCAAATGTTATGGTATTTTATGCTTTAGCGCAGTCAAAGAGTGACAAACAGCACCTTTAAAGCTCATAAGCTGATAACAGAGTGTGAATTTGCTGAGTGCGTCAGATGCATGTGAGTCATGTGACAGCGGTTCGTGAGCTCACACTGCTGTAGGAGAAACAGAATAAACACAGTCAGATGATATTAGTCTCACCTCGCTGTGGAGCAGCTCCCTGCGCCGGCCCTGAGATTCAGCTGCAGGAGACACACACACACACACACAGATCAGATCATCACCGACACACACACACACACACAAATCAGATCATCACCGACACACATACACACACACACACAGATCATCACCGACACACACACACACAGAGATCAGATCATCACTGACACACACACACACATCAGATCATCACCGACACACACACACAAATCAGATCATCACCGACACACATACACACACACACATCAGATCATCACCGACACACACACACACACAGATCATCACCGACACACACCAGCTCATCATCAACACACACACACATCAGATCATCACCGACTGTCACGACCGGCTCAAAGCCGTGACAAATGGGAAGGAGGACATAGTCAGGTTGGTATGTTGCAACAAAGATATTTATTAATATAAATAAAGAACATAAAATAAGAAATCAACAAACCAAAACACGATTCCTTCAAACAAACGAATGCTCCAAGCATCCAACAGAACCGAGTTAAACTAATCATAACCTCAAAATAGCCAAAGCAAAACCAAACAACCGGGAGTTCACCCTCCACACCAAACAGAGCTGACACTATATAGGGAAGGAACAGGTGTACACAATTCTGTTGACGAGCCTTCCAACCACACCCACTGACCGGTCTTAGTGGAAGTAACGAGGGACTCGTCACACACCCCCCCTAAAAAAAAGGAACAAAGTAGTTTACACAAATCATAACTCCACAAAGCTTCAGTCCAAAAAAATAAAATAAGATTCAATCCAGATCGCAAAACTCCAGCAGTCTTAGCTCTCCAACTCCTTCCAGCAACCTGGCGCCTAGGAAGCAATTTAAGAAAAGAATAGAGATAAAGACAAGGAAATAGGACAAATCCTATAATATTAGACTATATGAATACGTGATAAAGCATCAGCAGTTGTGTTCTCTGTGCCTTTAATATGGCGAATGTCCAACAGGTATCCCTGTAAAACAAACACCACTTCATTAACCTTTGGTTAGGGTTCTGTAATGAATGAAGAAAAACTAATGGGTTATGATAAGTAAAAACCACCAGAGGTCCCACAGATGAACCCACATAACTTCAAAGTGTTGCAAAGCCCAAATGAGAGCCAGTGCTTCCTTCTCAATCACAGAATAATTAAGTTGGTAAGCACTAAACTTTCTAAAAAAAAAAATCCAACTGGTTGATCAATGCCATCTTCAGAAAGCTTTAGCAACAGCTTTTGCTTTTAAAGACGGACACTCATTCTTCCAGTGACCAAACGCACGGCAATAATTACACCGGTTTTCACTGTCTTTCTCTCCAACAGAGAAACTACGTAGTCGATCAGATGAAGCACGCACAATTTTAGAAGACCTGCTAGGATCATAAGATTCTTTCTGAACACTCTCCAAAAGAGGTTTTATGAATCAGAAAAAAAAAATCATCAGCCATAATAGCTGCCTCATATGCGGTGGCGGGTTTTTTCTCACTGATATATGTTGCTACTCTTTGTGAAACTGAGTTTTTAAACTGTTCAAGCAACATCAAGTCCTTGAAATTATCTAACGTCTTCACGTCAGAAGCAGTACACCAACGACTGAAGTAAACTGAAATATCATGTACAAACTCAACATGCGTTTGGCTATCTTCTTTTTTCCAGGACCTAAATTTTTGCCTGTAGGCCTCTGGAACCAATTCATATGCCCTCAACACTGCATTCTTAACGGTCAAATAATCATTAGCATCTTCTACACTAAGAGATGCATACGCTTCTTGAGCTTTGCCTGTAAAAACAGACTGCAACATAAGTGTACGTTCCTCATCAGGCCACTTTCTTGCATCTGCCACACGCTCAAACAACAAAAAGAAGCGTTCGACATCTTTCTCGTCCAACCTAGGGATCAATCTCATATTAGTCACTACATCAAATTTACACAAAGTCGAGTCACGGTCTACACCTCCCATTACCCCAAGTTTTCCTTCTCTTATCAGATCTAAACGAAAACGTTCAAGATCAAGTTGCTGTTGTTGTAATTGAATTTTAGACATCTCCACGCGATTTTGAGCTTCTAACATCTTCCCTTTCATCTCATTCTGAATTAACAAGAGTTGTTTTTGTTGCTCAAACGTTAAATGAGACATTGTAGACGCATCAACAAAATCTGAAGCACCTTCTGGAGACTGAGGGTCTAAAATTCCACGTTCAATTAGTTCCGTTTTTATCAATAATTTAATGTTATCTTTTAAACGTTTATCTTGGCTTACCAAGTTAATTTCATAGTGACCTGCAAGTTCCACCAATTGATCCTTAGTTAAATTATTCAACAAACTTTCAGATGGAGCACTAATAAACTCCCCAATTTTTGAGGCCATGGTCAAACAACAAATTGGCTACTTAATTTTTCCAAACATATTTGAGGGCTAGAATTTGGAGAAGCAATTCCCTCTAACTAAACTTCAAAACTACATAAACTCATCCCTAATCTTCATACAGTTACTTGCAGTGGGTTCTTATACACCATAAACCAGTGTTTGCAATAGCAACCGATTAACGAGTCACTACCACAAAACACGGATGTGTTCCCGAGACAACTGCTCTGACTGCTTTCACCGTACAAAAAAAATAAACTAAAATAAAAAAGATCAGAGTATCCCGTTAAGGATACCCCGCTAAGCCTAACCAGGGAAAAGCAAATCCAATAATAAACTTCCCCTCTAAATATACAAAGAGTAGCCAATACTTACCAAACCTGAACTCCCGCAGAGCAACAAAACAAACAAACCAACCACTATATCCTCCAGAATTTGTAGAACCAAATATTAAACATTACCAAAGGAGCAAACAGAAATATTAATTTAACAAATCAATCATCAAATCAATAAAACTGAGTGATATTTTTACCAAACAAATCACTTAAATTTAAGGACGAGCCCCCACATTTGTCACGACCGGCTCAAAGCCGTGACAAATGGGAAGGAGGACATAGTCAGGTTGGTATGTTGCAACAAAGATATTTATTAATATAAATAAAGAACATAAAATAAGAAATCAACAAACCAAAACACGATTCCTTCAAACAAACGAATGCTCCAAGCATCCAACAGAACCGAGTTAAACTAATCATAACCTCAAAATAGCCAAAGCAAAACCAAACAACCGGGAGTTCACCCTCCACACCAAACAGAGCTGACACTATATAGGGAAGGAACAGGTGCACACAATTCTGTTGACGAGCCTTCCAACCACACCCACTGACCGGTCTTAGTGGAAGTAACGAGGGACTCGTCACACCGACACACACACACACACACACACACACACATCAGATCATCACCAGTACACACACACACACACACATCAGATCATCACCAGTACACACACACACACACACATTAGATCATCACCGACACACACACACACACATCAGATCATCGCTAGTACACACACACACACACACATCAGATCATCACCGACACACACACACACACACACACATCAGATCATCACCAGTACACACACACACACACACATCAAATCATCACCGACACACACACACACCAGCTCATCACCAACACACACACACACAAGTCATCATGACACACACACATCAGATCATCACAGACACACACACACATCAGATCATCACCAACACACACACACACACACACACATATCAGATCATCACCAGTACACACACACATTCACACACACACTAAATCATCACCGACACACACACACACACACACATACCAGCTCATCACCAACACACACATCAGATCTTCACCGACACACACACACTTCAGATCATCACCGACACACACACACACACATTAGATCATCATCAGCACACACACACACACACACATCAGATCATCATCAGCACACACACACACACACATCAGATCATCATCAGCACACACACACACCTGCTCATCACACCCACACACACACACACACACACACACGGTTTCTATGCAGTTGCTATGGTTTTAACACATTTTAACACATGTAGTTGCAGTGGTTTTCGGAGGGTTTTAGCACTTTGCTATGTGGTTGTCGTTGTTTTTGTGAGTGTGTTTGAACAAGATGCCATCTGTTCACCCTGGTTTTTAGAGTGGTTATTAGCATGTAGATATGTGGTTGCTATGGTTTTCTTAGGGTTTCAGCACATTGCTATATGGTTGCTAGGGCAATGAAAGAATCAAACCAAGTCTTTTTTTTTAAACTATAGGATCTTTTCTATTTTAGTTTTATTGGTTTTGTTATTAGTAAACCCTAGTGAACTGAACAAACCCATATGCTTAACTCAACACTAAGCAACAGTAGAAGCAGGTAATGGAGAGATGTTTGACAAGCACAGGAGCCTGACGCGGCCGGCGGCTGTGTTTGATTAGGCCAGTGCTGGCACTAGTGCTGTAACAGATCAACAGTGGGACTGAAATGGCCAAAAAACACCTGCAGTGAGGCGGGAATCCAGCAGAGCTGTGGGGTCTGGCGCTCTGGAGGAGTTTGAGAAATAACAGTTTGCATTTGCTTCAGTATTTAATAACTCTGAGAATGAAGAGCGCTGCTCTCAATGAGATCCAGATGATCGTACCACACACGCTGACCTGGCAACCGCTCGCCGCCACATCTGGACGCCTGACAGCCCTCCGCCTCATGAAGAACCACGTTTTACATTTAAAAAAAAAAAATGATGTTTGATGTTTGTCAGAAAATAATTCAGTAAGGTGTACTTGGTGGTCGCTATGGTGTGCTATATGGTTGCTAAGCTGTTAAGTGGTTTCTATGGTATTCTGTGCTGTTGTTAGGTGGTTGCTAGGGTGTTCTGAGTGTTCCCACACGTTACTAAGCAGTTGCTAGGGTGTTCAATATGGTTGCTAGGTTGTTACCGTGTTGTTTCTAGGGTATTCTGGATGGTTGCTAAGCTGTTGCTAAGTGATTGCTATGGTATTCTGTGTTGTTTTTAGGTGGTTGCTAGGGTTTTCTGAGTGTTCCCAGACGTTACTAAGCATGGTATGGTTTCTAGGGTATTCTGGATGGTTGCTAAACTGTTGCTAGGTGGTTTCTAGGGTGTTCTAGATGGTTGCAAGGCTGTAGCTAAGTGGTTGCTTGGGTGCTCTGATTGTTTAAACCTGTTTCTAAACAGTTGCTAGGGTGTTCTGATGGTTGCTAGGCTGTTGCTTAGTGGTTTATTTGCTATTCTGTGTTGTTACTAGGTGTTTGCATGGAGTGTTCTGGGTGGTTGCTAAGCTGTTGCTTGGGTGTTATAAGATTTTAAGCAGTTGCTAGGGTATTCTGATGGTTGCTAGGCTGTTGCTCCATGGTTTCAAATGGTATTATGTGTTGTTACTAGGTGTTTCCATGGAGTGTTCTGGGTGGTTGCTAAGCTGTTGCTTGGGTGTTCTGAGTGTTTAAGCAGTTGCTAGGGTATTCTGATGGTTGCTAGGCTGTTGCTCGATGGTTTCAATGTTATTATGTGTTGTTACTAGGTGTTTGCATGAAGTGTTCTGGGTGGTTGCTAAGCTGTTGCTTGGGTGTTCCGAGTGTTTACACATATTGCTAAGCAGTTGCTAGGGTATTCTGATGGTTGCTAGACTGTTGCTCGATGGTTTCTATGGTATTATGTGTTGTTACTAGGTGTTTGCATGGAGTGTTCTGGGTGGTTGCTAAGCTGTTGCTTGGGTGTTCTAAATATTTAAGCAGCTGCTAGGCTGATGGTTGCTAGGCTGTTGCTTGGTGGCTGTTGTGGTATTCTGTGTTGTTACTACGTGGTTGCTAGGGTGTTCTGGATAGTTTTTATGAAATGAATGTTAAATTGAAGATTTGCTTTGCATTGTGAGTTTTTATCAGATGATTGGCAATAAGTTATCATGATGATTTACCCGCCAATGCCAGCAGCAGCTCGCCCAGACTCCGCTGGTATAGATCAAGCGTGTCGCAGTCCTCGGCTCCGCTCTCCTCCTGCACACATCAGGACTCCGTTACCCATCATGCCACACCGCAGCTCACATCACACACATGCAAATGAGCCGTCGCAACACTTACCCGGGCAACAGCAGTGGACGCCACTTCCAGAGCCGCCAGCAAACGCGGCTGATCTCTGGACATTTCTGTGAACACAACGAAGATCTGAACGTCACAAAACTGGAGTGAGATATCAGATATTAATAACGCAGCACTGCTCACCTATTAATATGTTCCTGGTTGATTTTGCCTCCTCAAAACTGATCTTGTTATCCGATCTGACCAATGCTTTGAGCTCCTCGGCACGAGAAACATACTGATTCACCTGAGAGAAAACAAATGAGCATCAGTCACGTCTGTTTAACTGGATTGGTTTTAAGAACTCAGTTAATAATTTAACCGTTGATTGACAGGTGAGCTGACCAATCACAACGCAGAATCTACCATCCTGTCAGGCAAACAGATCAGACAGGAGAGTAGATTAACTTCAGTGGACTTAAACTTTAAAATGTTGTGTACTGACTAGAGATATTATTAATATCGTGATATCGTGATAGCTAAACTGTTATTGTCGTGGTCACATGACGATTTTGAAACAACAGGTCTTCTTAAATAAAAGCTTTAACATTTAGTTTGAATTGCTGTCAGCTTGCGGTTTAAATGCAGTCCAAATTCAAAATATCTCTTTTTAGTGTAAAAAATGGAGAAAGGAGTATTATAATTTCCCTACTGTAGTGTAAAGCAAAAATAATACACCTGTGAAATATTCATATTCAGACTTGTTTCTGACTTAAGTTTTCTTACTGAAGAACATGGGTTGGAGCTCTTAATCGTGAACTCTTAAAGTGCATTAGATGGAGAATATCGTATCGTATTGTGGACTTTATATCGTGATGTATCGTTAGATATTGTTACATCCCTAGTATTGACGTCTCACCGCGGTTGAAATAAAATACCTTGTGATGTTCATTCATGTTTATTTCGTGCTTTAAGTAAATGAAAAGACGATTGGTTCATGTGCTGCTTGAACTGTGGCGCTACAGTGATCTCTCACAACACATTACAGAGACACAAAACAGTATTTATTGGTTGAATTTCTTATTTTAAACCTAAAGTAGCCTTCTCTGCCAGCATGTTGTCAGTTTACTTTTTGCTCCGCGATGTATTTTTCACTGCGTGAGAACAGGATGTGACTAAGGAGTGAACTAAGGAGGGTGGGTTTTTGCGAAGGTTCAATTGCTTCTTTTTCATTTTCGAGGCCCAGTTCCCATGGGTTTGGAACGACATGATTTCTTTACCTTCTGCCTCAGCGCTTCCTTCCTCTGTCTGTCCGTCTCATCTGAAAGAGCAGAGACTGAGATGATGAGAGTGAACTGTGACTGGAGAAACAGAGAGACGGAGACGCTCGTGTCTTACAGTGAATGGCAGGAACGAAGTGTTCGAGTGCACTACAGTAGAGAGATAGCGCAGCCAATCGCTCTCCATCCTGGTCCTTCTGCAGCGCCTGCAACACCAACGCTGTCTAGAGGACAGAGAGTTCACACACCCATAAACGTGACTTTCTTACTTTTTCTTATTTTCCCTTTACATGTAGTGATATTTTTCTGTTTTTTAAGCACAAACTCACTTGTTTTGTTTATTTTTCAGAAAACAAGACTTAATATCTTAAATAAAAAATTGTGCTTCTCAAGTAAATGTACCTTGATTTAATAAATTAGATATTTGTATTGAAAAACAAGACAAAAATAATAAGAAATCAAATATTGCAAAAAAGTACATCTTAAATGTAGATCCATTTACATCAAAATGACTGAAAATATTATATTAGTATATAAAATATATATAAATATATATTAAATATAAAATATAAATATTTATAAATTATATAATCTTTATATATTATATACTAAATATAAAATATTAGTCTTGTTTTCTGAAGAAATTTAAAAAAAATTATAGTTTTGTTTTCCTCAAAATGACAATAAAATATTTAATAAATGGGACAAGAAAAATAATTTTGTTTACCTTTTGTTAAGATTTTTTTTTTTTAGTTTTTTACACCATTAGCAGATATTTTTCCTGTTCTAAGCTAAAGACAACAAATTTTGTGAAATCTTTCAGAAATTAAAATATTGTATTTTCATTCATTTCGAGTCTTGGATTAAAACATTTTAGATAGTTGTTTTGAAAAGCATGACTAAAAAATTAATTTAGAAAAGTATGTCTACCTGATGTTTGTCATAATTACACGTGCTTTTGGAGAAAAGTGCAGTTTTTAAACTAAATCAACATATGGCTGGGTAAAAATAAAGATTCAAACTCATTTTTGCTTAGTTTCACTCAAAAAATGCTCATTTATCTAAATGAGTATGGCTAATAGGAATATTAACTATAAAAGGCCTACTTAAATCTGAACAGAATCCATATTTTATGATTTAAATCAGTGGTTCCCAACCTTTTTCAACTCGCGGCCCACACAACCAAACACATATGTTTGCGCGGCCCACTTCAAAAAAATTAACTGACCCCGCTATTGTTGGGTTAATAACTTAGTACTCAGAAGCTAGATTTTAAACTATATTTATTGAATAAACTAGGGCTGTGCGATATGGACAAAAAAAAAAAAAAAAAAAAAAAAACTATCGCGATTTTTTTGATCAATTTTGCAATTGTGCTTTTACAGTCATAAATGCATTCAGGATTAATTTGAAACATATTTCCAAAGGAAAACCAATCAGAGCTTTATCAAAAAGTTGTAACATCTCTAGAACAGACATAAGTCAAAATTATCACTATAGTGAAGATGTAAAAAAATGTATAGACTTATAGCAAAATAAATAAATAAATAAAAAATCCTGTATACAGGGACTTTTTTTTTCTTTTTTGCCATAAATTGTTCATAGAGCTCATTAATTGTAGCGGTGCCTCAGGTGTTTGCAGTGTGTATACAGTATGTGTATGCGGTCAGCAGTGAGAGCGCATAAATATAACGCGAAAGCACATTAAAATAATGCACGAGCGCGAATCTCTCTGTTCGCAGCAGATTTCCTTTGTCACAAAACCGGTCGTGCTTGCTCAGATACACGCTGCTTTGCGAGGAGAGAGTGTGAACACTTAAAACGTGTCTCCTCTCACTTAAACTGCATCCTGTTCACTAACAAATTCACTCTATGCTCATGTGTTAGACATGAATTATTTTCGCACGTTTTTATTTCTAGCCTTTTACCGCAGTGAGAACGCTCTGATCCGTCAACATTGGCTCAGAAAAAAGGCGCATCACAGACAGTGTGCGAACCTGGAGTTAGGCATATGCGCACGCTCAAATCGTGATTTTTGGACGTTTTCTTTTAATGGCACAGCCCTAGAATGGACTGGAAATGAACAGAAAATAATTGGCGGCCCACCTGCAATACCACCGCGGCCCACTAGGGGGCCGCGGACCACAGGTTGAAAACCACTGATTTAAATGATACAAAGTAACATTTTATAAAAAAATAAATAAAAAAAATTAATGGACTTTTTTTGAGGGTCTTTCCTTGGAAAATATAATCTTTCGTTAAATATCAATTTGAAAGATTGTAAATAATTGTTATATAAATTTTATTGCATTTAAGGTTATAGTATAAAATTCAAGTATTAAATATAGCCTTTGATGATGATATGACTTAAAACAATAAGTAATAAATAAATCTGAATGGAATCAAGAGCTTATAAATCAGAATCTAACTGAATGAGGAAATCAGTGGCAGCAAGCAGCTCTAAAACAAACCAACATCTCGTGATCTGACTCTGCTCTGATCGAGTGTTTGTGTGTTCCTGAGCAGCATCTGTGGGACACATTTGCTGAAGTTTCTGACACTAGAGTCGAGGAGCGGTGGTTTTGTCACTTCAGGACTAAAATAAAGATGTGAGCGTGTTAGTGTGAGATCATCTGTCACACTCACGGCCTTCCCGAGGCTCTCGGCGCTGGGCATGTGCTCCAGATCCACGAACGGATGCAGGAAGAACTCCTCAAACGTGATGCGGCTGTCCGGGTCTCGCTCCAGCAGCCGCAGCAGCAGATCTCGACAGTCACGAGAAACTCTCGCTCCCGACGGCAGCTAAACACACAGAGAGCAATGTGTGAGACCACCACACCATCTAGTGGAGCAGAGACCACGAGGCGTATACTGACTCATTACTGTGAGAGAAATACAGCAATAATCCACAGCACTCCAGTCCATCAGTGAACATCTGGAGAAGATGAAACCTGAAACACATCCAGCATTAAGATGATTTTAACTCTAAACGCTGCTTGATCTGTGCAGATTTCTCTCCTGATTCAGAGCAGAACACTTTTTCACTGGAGGAAGTGTTATTATGGATTATAGACTCTATGTGTTTGAGTTAAAATCATCTTAATGCTGGATGTGTTTCAGGTTTTGTCTTCTCCAGATGTTCACTGATGGACTGGAGTGCTGTGGATTATTGGGATGTTTTTATCAGACTCTCATTCTGACGGCACCCATTCACTGCAGAGACACTGATGCAATGCTACATTTCTACAAACCTGATGAAGAAACAAACTCATTTTTTTGGTAACATTTTATGTGTTTTTAAATAAAAATATCATTGGTTGTGATCAGGAAACTCTTTTGTTTATGTGCAGCAATATAAACAGATGTCAATCCTCACCTCGATGGGTTTCTCACTGCGGATCTTCTCTTCTAGTTCAGTGAATGAGCGAGAGGCGAAGGGAGCTCGTCCAAATAATGCTTCTGCCCTCAAAAAACACACATACAGCTGGTCCAAAAAGTGGAATAATAGCGATTTATTAATGAGAAGTAAATAAGTCTCTTCTGCTCACCACCGCTGCATTTATTTGATCAAAAATACAGTAAAATTATGAAATATTATTGTAATGTAAAACAGCTGTTTTCTGTGTGAATCTGTGTTAAAGTGTAATGTATTTCTGTGATGCTCCGCTGTATTTTCAGCATCATTCCTCCAGTCTTCAGTGTCACATGATCTTCAGAAATCATGAAAATATGATGATTTGATCTGATCAAGAAACATCTCTGATTATTATCAATGTTGAACACCGTTTATATGGAAACTATGAGACATTTGCAAATGAAGATATTATGAAGAATCCAAACAACCCCAGACCACGCTGACTTTCATTGTGTGGACAAAAGTAGGTTTGTTTTCGACCAAAGAAATAAAGTCGAACCAGTTTGGAACGACATGAGGGTAAGCAAATGATGAAAGAATCGAATCACTCAACTCATGAAACTGTATTTGTGTGTCTCACCGTATAAAATGACCCCGACGGACCACAGATCCACTCGAGCGTCATAATGGCGTCTGCAGACCATCTCTGGAGCCATGTAGAGCGGAGATCCTCTCAGAGCCTGCTGCTCGTCCCACGGGCTCATGTACTGCGCAAAACCAAAATCTACACACACCCCGTTATACACCTCATTATGAGATGATGAGAAATAGATCTCACAACACAGACATAGAACAAAACACCCGTGTGCCTCTAGAAATACACTTCATTTTACAGTTTTATCTTTTCTTGTCTCACAAGCAGAAGCACACACCCGATCTACAAAACCAGACACTAGTATTCAGCTTTTGACTCAAAACACAACACAGTTCTCTCTGTAACACACACATCTAACAGGAATTCATATTATGGCAAATGCGTTTGTGTTGATATTGTAAACGCAGGTCCAAGAGATGAGAAAAAGAGGCAAAGTTTTGAAAATGTAAGCAGTTGAAAGTGCATTATTTTTACTGACTGTTCTTCAAGTGTAATGACAGTGCTGACAGTGATGTGTGACGAGCTTTGACCTGCGAGCTTCAGCGTGTTTCCACTCAGGAGGATGTTCTGTGGTTTGAGGTCCAGATGAGAGATGTTCTTCTCATGAAGAAACTGAAGAGCACATGCTAAAACACACACATGAGACAAATCACGTCTTCTCATCCAAACCAGTCTGTATCAGTCATGTCATCATCATAGATCCTGTGGTGTGTGTGTGTGTGTGTGTGTGTGTGTGTGTGTGTGTGTGTGTGTGTGTGTGTGTGTGTGTGTGTGTGTGTGTGTGTGTGTGTGTGTGTGAGTACCGATCTGCTGCAGGCAGCGACGGGCGACTCTCTCCGGAAGAATCCGGCGACTGCGGATAAATCGGGACAGATCTCCTCCTGAACACCACTCCAGAATCAGATAGATGTTCTCACTGTCCCACTGACACACACACACACAGAGATGAGGATTTGGCATTAAGATTTAACGGGGTAAGATGAGCCACCCTTCTTCATTTTCTTCTTCATGGCACAAAATCTCATCTCGGCACTTTTGGTGAACTTCTACACTGTTTCCAATTTTGTAATTCATCTGAATATCATTTGAAAGATTTATTAATTGATCTAATTGTGTGTCTGTGGAAAGTAGTGAACTATGAATGATGTATTATGTTGATGATCAGAGTTTCAGTGTCTATTGGATCCTTGGACACATCAGTGCTCTTGGATTTGTGGAGTGAAAGTTTTTTTCTGATTTTGTTCTTAAATTAATTATTCAGCTAAATTCACTAAATACAATTTTAAATAAAAAAGTTAATGTAGTATGTTATATTGGTATAATGATGTTAATGTTACAATTAATAAATTACATTTACGGCAGCGGGTTACATTAATGACACAATTCATGTGTAACAATAACATGTTACAGTTAGGACGTTATGTTTGTGACACTGTAAATATGGTACAATTAATGTTACAAAAATGTTACATTTATGACATGTTACATAAGTGACACTGTGTAAATGTTACAATTCATGTGTTCTAGCAATGTTACATTTGACAACGTGTTACATTAGTAACACTGTAAATACATTACAAGTAATGTGTAACAAAAATGTTACATTTATGACAACATATTACGTTAGTGACACTGTAAATACGTTACAATTAATGTTGCAAAAATGTTACATTTATGACATGTTACGTTACTGAAACTGTAAATATGTTACAATCAATGTGTTCTAACCATGTTACATTTGACAAAATGTTAAATTAGTAACACCGGAAATACGTTACAATTAATGTTACAAAAATGTTACATCTATGACAACATGTTACGTTAGTGACACTGTGTCAATATGTAACAGTTAATGTGGTTTCCAACAATGTTACATTTGACAACGTTACATTTCTGACACTGTGTAAATTAGTAACAATTTAAAAGTGAGTTCCCATTGTTCTTAAGGAAGCATGCAGTGTAAGACTAAATGCTGGGAATCTTGTACCTGGAAGTCTTTGAGCTGCACTATGTGAGGATGCCGGACTGTTTTCAGGATCTCAATCTCTGTCAGCAGGTTCTCCATTGAGCTTTTATTCAGAGTTTTCTTACTGACCACCTTCACAGCCACCGCCTCCCTGCTGTCCGTCTGAAACCAACCAGAACATGCAAATGATCAATAAAAAAATCAGACAAATAACTCATAACCATTCAAGTAAAACAATAAAGTACCACATTAACAAGAAAGTAAATAATCTATGTCAAATAGGCCCATGCTTCTGCTAATAACCGATTATTCGTGCATAATCAGAGATCAATAATCACTCGCCTTTCTGAAAGCTTTATAAACTGTGGCATATGTGCCGCTTCCCAGTTTCTCTGTCAGAATAAAGTCTTTCAGCTTCGGAGGAGCGAAGCTCGCAGCCATCCTGAACTCAATCAATCAATAATCGATCAATAATCAATGACATTTACAGTATAGTCATGAGCACAGCGCTTTACTTCTGCCCCGATCACAGTCATTCAAGCGGACTGTTGACTTAATGAATGATAACCATATATTATTATTTAAAACATGGTCAGATGATCGTAAACCTTTCATTAACGCGTTTAAAGAAGAAGAGCAGCGGTCTGTTTACTTCCGTGCGCTGACGTCATCGCCGCTGTCACGCACCGGGATCTAGAGCGCGCACGTCACTGACACCTGCCGGCCAGATCGAGTACTGCAACTCCATTCAAACGTCAAAGACAGGCGCTGACACCAACCGATCGTTCCAGCAGGGGGCGCTCCATAGAGACTCATACAAATCACACCATATACACACACACACAGGACAATATTTGTCTGAGATACAAGTTGAAAATCTGGAATCTGAGGGAGCAAAAAAATCTAAATATTGAGAAAATCATCTTTAAAGTTGTTCAAATGAAGCTCTTAGCAATGCATATCACTAATCAAAAATTAAGTTTTTCTATATTTATGGTAGGACATTTACAAAATATATTCATGGAACATGATCTTTATTTAACAGCCTAATGATTTTTGGCAAAATAGAAAAATGGATAATATTGACACATACAATGTATTGTTGGCTATTTCTACAAATACACCTGTGCTACTCATGACATTTATTATTATTCTGATTAGTATTTTATTGTTACAAAATTATTAAATATAAGCAAATGAATAAACAAGAAATTCAACATAATGATAAATGGCAGAAAAGTTTAAACTTTTTTTTCTTTATATGTTTTTTTAAGTAAACAAATAGGATGTTTCTGATAAACAGATTGAAGCTAAGTTTCTTTCTCAGTTTTACAAAATTCGCATATTGTCCAGTAACTTTTTTTTTGTTAGAAGTGCAATGTTTTTCAGGTCGGTCTCTATTAAAGATCAGTGGCAGTAACTATGCTCTTTTTAACATTGTTTACATATACAGTATGAAGCAATTGCTTCAGATTTTTATTTTTTTACATTTTTATCAAGAAGCTAAGCTCATATTAAAAGTTTAGTTTTTCTCTTATTAAAGCAAAGCACTTTTATTTTGAACTATCAGCCGTTGGGACTTTTACGCAAGCGGAAGCGGAAGTTGAGTCCATCGGCAGCGCAGTAGTGTTCTGGATGTTGGTAAACAGACTGAGATGTGTTTTTGAACATCATGAGCTCGTATCTGATGCTGTTTCTGCTTCTGCTGGACATTTACTGCAGATCTGTGATCGGTAAGAGCTCATCTAATCGATATCTGAGTCTGTCTGGACTCTGTTTGCGTGTTTTTGGTTCTGTCTGTTGTTTACAGCTCTATCAGCTTCTATCTCAAAAATACCTGTATTTCATACAATAGTTTATTAATCATGTGATCAGACAGGAACAATAATCACATTAATAAAAAAGAAGGAAAACATTATTTCTCCATTCTGTGTGTCTACACAATAATAAGTAAATAATTATTCAAAATATTATATGAATTCAGTTATACACAAATAAATAAACAACACTGTTGTTGGTGTACTAATACTACTGTATTGTAAAAACTAAAATAGTATTTAATTAATTGATTATGCAAAGTAAGTTTTTGTTTCATTATTATTTAAATTATACAGAGTGAGCAAATAAAATGAAATAAAATAATAAAATAAAAATTTTACTACTGCAATAATACCACTGTACTGTAAAATATAAATAAGTATTTAATGATAACAAATTATTATTATTCAAAATTTGTAATTAATATTTAAATTATAGAAATTAAAAAATAAACAAATAAATATATATATATATATTACTATTTCAAAATGCTGTTGTACTGTAAAATAAAAAATAATATTTGATCAGAATAATGGTTATAATTATTCAAAATTAGTATTATTATTCAAAATGTTTAGATTTATTGTTATTTAATAAATTAAACAAATTAATAAATGCATTAATACTATTGTACTGTAAAATAAAAATGAGTGTTTAATAATAACTAATTATTATTATTATTTAAATTACGTAAATAAAAACATAGCACTACTTTACTCAAATAAATGAATATTTGATAATAATACTGATTATTATTAAAATTAGATTTAATATTTATTTAATAGTTTGCTTGATTATTATTAAAATTAAATAAATTAGTTAACAGCATTGTACTGTAAAATGTAAAAAAAATTAATTGATATTAAAATGATAGAAATAAAGCAAATAAATAAAAATATGTATTACTATTGAAAAACACTATTCTACTGTCAAATAAAAATGAATATATGATGGTAATAATGATTATAATTAGTTGTTAAAATATTTTGTTTCATTATTATTTAAATTAAGAAATTAAACACATCAATAAATGTAACACTATTGCAATAATGCTATCACATAAATGAATATTTAATAACAGTATGAATAATTATTATTATATTGAATCACAGTTGTATGGAAGAATATTGAAGCAGTTATGCTGGATTGAATGAGGAGAAACAGGTTTCCACATATACAGTCGGATGATGTGTGTGTGTGTGTGTGTGTGTGTGTCTCAGCGTATCTGAGCTCTCACGTGGCTCAGGAGCCGGTGTACTCCGTGCAGCAGAGTCCGGTGATGAGCCGCCCGCTGGCCCTGACCTCGTCCTCTGGTGAGTGACCCTCCAGAACAGACCCTGGTTCAGATGTGTGTTTAATCTAGAGTTAAACAAGATAGAGTGTTTCTGAACCCTGTGTGTGTGTGTGTGTGTGTCCAGCGGCTCCAGCGCTGACCGACCGTTACCTGTCCAGGTGTCCCAGCGGCGGTCAGTGCTCCAGACTCCCGGCCGACTGCATCATCTGCTCGTTTCATCACAACTGTAGCTACGGCCGTCCGGCTAACTTCACCTGCAGAGCTAAAGCAGGCGTCCACTGTGTGGTGAGACTCTCTCTGGACTGCAGCGTGTCCAGTCTGACATGTCCACTCCTCTGTGTGTTCAGAGAGTACACTACACTTATAGAGCCCTGTGAAATTTTTCCCCAAATTCCGTTTTATTTTTACTCTGTTTTTTTTTTTTAAAGGGATACTCCACCCTAAAATGAAAATGGTCATTCATCACTTATCCCCATGTCGTCCCAAACTCGTAAAAGCTCTGTCATCTTCAGAACACAATTTAAGATATTTAGGATAAAATCCGGGAGGCTTGTGACCGTCTCATAGACTGAAGGGTTAATAACAGAGTCAAGGTCCAGGACAGGAATGAAAGCTGTGGTCAGAACAGTCCATCTAACATCAGACGTGATAAATGATTTAATACAGAACATACAAAGACCTTTATTCTGTACGTTACTGAAAATCACACATTGTCAAATATCAAAACATTATTTTAGTATTGTTTTTATAATATAATTTGGTTTTGTATTTTCTGCCTTAATGTTCATTTTAGTTATTCTGTTTTTGTTTTCATTTTTATTTATTTTTTTATTGTCTATATGTTTTATATTAATATTTTAATTTCAGAGAAATGCTGCCTTGCCAGCTAGATTCAATAAAGAAAGTTTAAGTTTTATGCTTTTTATTTCAATTAGCCAAGATTTTTTTTTTTTTTTTTTTTTTGTAATGGTAATTTTAGTTTTAACACTAATAACCTCGAACTGCAGGAAATATTCAATGTACAAATTATTCATTTGGAGTTATAATTTTGTTGTGTGTTTATTTAGTCTTTTTTTTTTAAATATGTATATGTAGTTTTCTTTGTTATTTTAGTATATTAAAATAAACTAAATTAAAATTAAAAATGTTGCCTTGACCACTAACTGAAGTAAATGTTATTTTAAGTTATTGTTTTGTATTGTTGATCGTATAAGTCGCACCTGAGTATAAGTCGCATCAGTCCAAAAATACGTCATGATGAGGAAAAAAACATATAAGTCGCATTTATTTAGAACCAAGAACCAAGAGCAAACATCACCGTCTCCAGCCGCGAGAGGGCGCTCTATGTCTTCAGTGTAGACTACAGCAGAACTGATCAGTATAGAGACGGTAATGTTTGCTCTTAGTTCATGTCAAATTAATTTTGATAAATAAGTCGCACCTGACTATAAGTCGCAGGACCAGCCAAACTATGAAAAAAAGTGCGACTTATAGTCCGGACAATACAGTACCTTATTTTTAAACATTCTGAACACTTTCACTCTTTTGATGGATATCTGTTATTGATTTATTTTCCCTTCACGTGTGAATTCCCCAGTGTTTAATCTGACATCAGGTGCTCTGTTCATCATCTGTGCGCTTCTGACATCAACTGCATCAGATTTCAGAGCATCTGATTTGATAAATACTCTGCTGGTAGTTTTATAATGAGAACTGAAGATAAGGAGCGCAGATGTTTGAAATTGTGTGTGTGTGTGTGTGTCTGTGTGTCTTTGTGTGTCTGTGTGTGTGTGTGTGTGTGTGTGTGTGTGTGTCTGTGTGTGTGTGTGTGTGTGTGTGTGTGTGTCTGTGTGTCTTTGTGTGTGTCTGTGTGTGTGTCTCTGTGTGTGTGTGTGTGTGTGTGTGTGTGTGTGTCTGTGTGTGTCTGTGTGTGTATGTGTGTCTGTGTGTGTGTGTGTGTGTGTGTGTGTCTGTGTGTGTGTGTGTGTGTCTCAGGGCGACCCGAGTCGACCGCAGCAGAACTTCTCGCTCACGCTGGACTGTCGCTTCTGTTGGCAGCTGGATCCGTCTCAGTACATCTGCTCAGACTCCAGCAGCTGCTCGACAGTGTCCTGTCCACGCAGACGCTACAACACCAGCTGTGAAGCTCTGGAGCACGTGCACTGCCTCGGTACACACACACACACACACACACACACACAGAGAGAGACACACACACACACACATACACACACACATACACAAAGACACACACACACACACACACACACACACACTCACTCTTCTTTAAGCATGAACTGATCAAATGTGTTACACGCATGTGTGTGTGTGTTGTTCACAGGGAAGCGAGTGTTTCAGAAGCGTCTGTTCTGTAACTGGACGGGGGGGTATAAGTGGTCCACGGCTCTGGCTCTCAGGTGATGCGCTTCACACGCAGGACAGTCACAAACAAGAGCTGTGTGTGTTAGTGTGTGCAGAAACTCCATCAATCCTGTGCTGGACAAACACACTCGTGTTTATGACTGTTGCAGCATTGCTTGTTTTATTGAAAGGTGTCTTTAATAATAATTCTGATGATAATGATAAATGAAGTCAATGGAAGTTGAATTTCCAGACTTTTACCCCTGTGTAGTTTTTCATAGAAATGTAAGAACTTAATGAATATTTAGTGATTGTCAAACACGATTGGTGCAAGTGCACTTTTTCATTCTGTGTTTTGGGTTTCTTTTCAAGATGTTTTTAGCACCATATTACAAAACCTCAAGGAGCTTTGCAATAATGAAAAATATACAGACTTTTACGTGTGCACAAAGCATTAAAGAGACTTAAGGCCTTGACATATGAAATACTGCCCTTACAAAAGCCAAAGGTTTTTATTTGTAAAAGACCCTTGAACTTGACAGACACATTGCACACAGCTGTATTATGCCATCACCACTAAAGTTAAAAATCAAAAATGTGTAATTTTTGTACATCTGTAAGTGTATGTTTGTGTGTGCAGCGTGACTCTGGGGGGCTTCGGAGCGGACCGCTTCTATCTGGGCCAGTGGAGGGAAGGTCTGGGGAAGCTCTTCAGTTTGGGCGGTCTGGGCGTCTGGACACTGATCGACGTGCTGCTGATCGCTGTGGGATTCGTGGGACCAGCCGACGGCTCGCTCTACATCTGAGGCTTCACCCTCCACACGGGGCACGTCCCCAGGCCTTCAGAGGAAGACTGATGAACACACTTCTGAAACATGTAGAATATGTATCATAACTCTTCTGTGTGATGTTACTGCTGTGTGTATATATGAGTGTGATCCTCACGGTTGATTTCTGATTAAAACTCAGTCAGGCTGATGTTATATCTCACAGTTATGAGAAGAAAAGTCAGAAATGAGATGCAAACTCTGAAATGTGATAAAAACTGAAGAGCAAGATTTTAAATCAGAATTGTGAAATATGCAAACTTACAATTGTGAGGGAAAAAAGTTGCTATTACGTTACTTTATATATGGCAATTGTTATATATATATATATATATATATATATATATATATATATAATTATTTATTTATTCATTTTGCAAGAATTTCAAGGAAAAAAAGAAAAAAATGCAATTTGCTGTATTTTTATCCTGTGGCAGAAAACAAGCTTCCATAGAAAATACTGTAAACAGAAAACCAACACATTTTCACCATGTTTTTAGGAATAAAATGTTGTGAAATCTGAATTATGTCATTAACTTACTTCTTGATTTTACTGTACATTACGCCATATGGACATCCACTCAGAGATAGTCAGCACTGATAAGCTGTTACTAAATATAATGTAGAATATATTTTGCATCGTGACAGACTCCATACGAATGAGCTTGTATTGTATTGGTGCTTCTGATCAGTGAGTAGAGCCGCACGAGTGCTGGTGATGGAAGAGTTAAACAGCTCTGAATATTTGTAGAATGTGAACATCTTGTGTAATCAGTGAGAACAGGACGCTTCGAGAGCCTTCGGGCTCTTTCATCATGTTCCAGCCTGAACACACACACACAGTGAGTGAATGTAAGCGCTGGTGTCATATCAACACACACGTCTGTGTTTTCAGCTCATCCTGACCTTCGACTGCAGACTCTGTTCTCACTTTCACTCTCCTGCTTTAAAAGAAGCACAAACCCGGCTGTGTTCCAAAGCTCCAGCACATACTGCACAGTGCACACTGCTGTTAAACAGTAGTACAGTGTGTTCCTAACCAGTGCTTCATGGGGATCTTAAATCTGTCATTAGTCTCTGTTGTTGTTGTTCAGTGAGGAGTGGATCCTAACATTCTTCAAAATATCTTCATGTTTCACAAAATAAAGAAAGTCAAGGTTTTTGTCGTTTTGATTTTTAACCCATTTCTGTCTGGTTTTAGGTTCTTCGAGATGCTATTATTATAGTTTTTTTATATATATTTTGAATGTTTAATTTTTTTTTTTAATTTGGTTTTATTTTTAATGTCTATATAGTTTTTATTATGAGAAATGATGCTTTGACAACTTAGCTGAAATAGTTTTAAGATTAAATTTTTTTCACACTTAATGCATATTTTATTTCATATTTTATTTTTTTTAGTTATTATAGTTAACTATAACTAGTTAACTAAAACTGAAAATGAAAACCCATTTAAGAAATATTTGAAATAAGTGAAATACAATAAAGCACCTCATACTTATTTTAAATGCAGTATATTTTATAATGTAATATGCATTTTATAAAACAAAAGCACAAAATTACTCAAATAATGACACTAATAATAATAATAATAATTTAAACTATGAGTTTCTGAATCACAACGTTTCACTCAGAGGAGGACTGATGGGGCTTTCAAGCACGTCACGTCAAGCACATTGCATTGTGGGATACAGTGTGCTGTGTATTTGGGCAAGTGCAGCAGGACCGTTTGCATGCGGTGTATTCTGCAGAAACTAGTGTGAGCAGTGTTTACAGCGTGCACTATTATCTGTTGTCCTGATCAGCAGATCTTGGGGATATATACTGTGGCTGTACTCGGTTTGCTCTGCATCACTCACACCAGCGCAGCAGCTTGGCAGGAAGGTCTGTGGTAATGATCTTCTGTGTGGTTTGTGTTCATCAGATCTATCTTCCTCCACATGATCACTCATATAGCATCCGTTCATAATATGGATCATTTTGCTTTTTAAAACACAAGGCAGTATGTGGGGCCGCAAGAATATAAAACGTGACCCTATCTATTTGCAAACAGTGCTGAGTAACTAGTTACACATCATTTGGATTGCGTACTCAGAACAGAGACGGTGAAGGTTCTGGAAAGCTTCATTATACTTGATTGAGCATGTGCTCAATTCTTCCAGTTAGTCATGAGCCATAATTCAGAAAATGCTTTAACATTATTACTTTATGAAGTCGGAGACCGGACGCAGAATATAATTGACAAAACTTATTAAAAAAAAAATAGAAGCCATTACAGAGATGGATAAATCATGAGATGCTTTCTTTCGGTTCTCTGCTAAATGGACACTCTGGCCAAAGGAAGATGTTTCCAGCTAAACTGGGAATGATGGATCTCTTTCACCCCAAAAAAAATGACCTATAATTGTTATTTGATGAGATGCTTATTCAGCCCAGTGTGACTCAGGTGAGCATGCACATAAAAGCACACTCGTTTAATGATATGAATGCACATTATCAGAGAATACTGCATTCTGAATAGAGCCTGCACTCAGGTGTAATTTCACTCAGGACTGAACTCATGCGACCTGCAGAATCTCACCGAACTGGAGCATGCATCACCTCAGCATTACCTCAGCATCCCGTGGAGATCAGACGGTTGCTAAGAAACATTACAACGTCACATGGTCTCAAACTAAATTACCTTCGAGGAAATGGGAGCCAATGATCACCCTCCCAGCAGATTAAAAACACTTGGGTTACAGTGACTCGAACCGCTCTGACGGATCTGATGTGATCGTAAACTCAAACCCTCAGATTATTGAGATTCTCAGAGAAACACCAGCCATTTATTTCAGCTGTCAGGAAGACTTAATGCAAACTGAATGCATAAGAGGAAATACATCTGATAGTGTTTGATTGATGCAAAAGGCTGGAGTCAAACTCTTGGCACTAATTAATCTGTATCTGTAATGCACAATTGTTTTATGCATTGCAGAGAAGCAGCAAATGAAATGCAAAACAAAACGGCCAAAAGCAAGAGAACATTGAATCTGAAGAAATGAGCAATACCCCAGATAACTGCGATCGTAGTGATTTATTTGTACAGTAAGGAAGCAGACGGTGCATTGCCTCAAACCCAGATCCAAGACAGATACGAGGCATTCGTGCTCAGGACACAAACCTCAAACACTCTTTCACAGACAGGACTCTACCGAAGGAAAAAAAAAAAAAAAAAACTCATCCCATCTTATCCACAAATCACTAAAATGAGAAGCACGTTAGAAAACAGAAACCAAACAGAAGTTAAAGCAAATAAAACTAAATCTATTTCCAGTGCCTGGGCTTCATCAGATCCGAGCGCCTGAAGCACGACCCACACAGAACACATGTACAGTATTTACACTGGAGCATCTCCTTACAACGGAAAACACGGCTGCGACTTAAAACCCAAACACTTTCAGAACAGCTTCCCTCTTGCTGTGGTGCCATCATTCAGTGAGAAATTAAGATGTATAAAACGTTAACAAAAATAGCATATAGAAAAAGGATTTACATAAGTCCTACGGAGATGTCACGACTGCTTTGAGAGTGCGAGGGTGGAGAGGAACGGTCTTTAGAGACAGGTTTGGGTGGATACAGCCTTGCCTCGCTCTCCGGAGGGAGATGAGTGGAAGCCTCTTGTCCCATCAGGACCCTTCGGGAGTCGAACCACGCCTGGAGGAAGACCATCAGCGTTCTGGATCTTCCTCCCGAGCATCGGGCTTCCCACCGGGCTGCTCTCCTGACTGGCCACCTGCTTCCTCCGCTGGACCCAAGGGCTTCCCAAAGGGGTCAAGCTGCTGTCCGAGGAATAGTCCGCCCATCTGCGGCCGGGTTCGGGGCTCAAGCGCTCCTTGCTGGCCAGCGGAGACTTCCCCGAGAGCGGTGTCTTGCGCTGGGTGCAGGGACTGGCCCGTGGGCTGCTCCAGGGACTGGAGCGTGGAGACACCGCCGGACTCAGGTGATTGGGCCCGCCGCTCGTGGGGCTCAGCTTGTTGCAGGAGCGTGATTTTCGGGCCAGACGCGGCGAGGTGGGATTGCTCTCCGTTTCTGAGGAACTCGCGGCCGAGTCGTCTCCGCCGTGATACTGGAGCTCTCGGACGCGGCTGTTGAGCGAGTGGCTCTTGCGGATGCCGCAGACTCCCTCGTCGCGGTCCTTTGGGATCTTCTTCTTGGGAGGCTTGGTGCCGATTAGAACCACCTTCAAATTTAGATATTTGTGTTAAAGCCCAGAATTTGTCAAGTGATTAAAATAAGCCCAGTGAAGCAAGCTAAGGGCCATTTTATAAAACAATTATTCCATAATTGTAGTCAGGTTTCACAAAGTAAAACAGAGCAAATAAAGTGTAATGATATTAATAAAAACAGTATTGTTCCACCAAACAATGTAGCTCCTCAGAATCAGTTGTGGTTGCCGAGCAACACACAGACATAAACAAAAGCTGTTACTTTGTAATGTACAACAGCTTTGAACACGGCTCAACCAATCAGAATCAAGGAGCGGAACTATCAGTTTTATAAACTAGATTTAAACTTCACAAACACCGAACTGCTCTATTGGACCAGTGATGTTTTGAGGGCGGAGCCTATTTGGTGGCAAAAAAAAAAACATTTGGAGTGGATCAAGATAGTTTAAAGTAGTTTAAAGAACAATTTGATTTTAGGATCACTTTAAAAGGTTGATCCACTTCAACTGTTGACTAGTGTGATACGAAAAAAAAAAAGGTAATTGACTTCATTAAATTGGTAAGTGTTATGCCAAATGTTTATAGTAATAGGTTTAAAGATCACTTTGTGCTGTAACTGCAGGGCTAATACAATACATCCCCGATGAACTGCATGTGAATATTTAGCAGTTTACATCCATAGTCAGTTGGCTTAAAGATCTGCATTTAGCTTCAAATGACGTCTTTGATGAGAGTATTCTATGAAAATGATTTGTATTCTGACATGGAAAAGGCACAAAATTATTTTATTTTCTCTTATTCCATGGATTTTACTGGTTCCCAGTGTTTTTGTGCCCCCACAACTCCAAGAAACGTAACTGTGACCAGGATCTGAATTGGTCTTTACAACTGGGTAATGCAATGCAAAAAAGTTTTTTCTTACTAAGAATTTTTGTCTTGTTTTCTAGTAGAAATATCTAGAAATTCTTGAACCAAAATACATTTACTTGACAAGTAAAATTGCTGAAGACATGTCTTGTTAGTTTTTTGCTTAAACGAGCAAAAATCTCTAATGGGGCAAGAAAAATGATCAATTTAAAGGCTCAACAAGATTTCTCTTGCCCCATTGGAGATATTTTTGCATCCAAAATATAAGTTTGTTTATATTGTGTACTTATGTATATATAAAGTATATATTAAGAATATATTTAAATGTATATTTATATTAAATAGTTGTATATCAGACAAATATTGTCCTAACAAACCACACATCACTGGAGAGATCATTTACTCAGATTTCAGATGTAATCTGAATCTCATTCTCGAAAAGCCGACCCTTATGACTGGTTTTGTGCTCCAAGGTCACATATGTACACAAACTTATTTTAAATGTGAATAATCATGACTAATCGTTTTTACAATTAAAATGTTAGTAAAAGAACCACCTTCAATCCCAGCGGCCCTCGAGCGCCCGAGTCTCCAGCGACCGCCTCGTGGGCTTTCATCGCCGCCTCCACTTCTTCATACTCCACGATGGCACACTCCTCCGTTCCCAGCTGTGAGTAACGCCCGCTCAGTTTCTTCAGATTGGCCGGCAAGTCCTTCCCAGGTTTGAGAACCCGCACCGAGGCGATGGGCCCGTAGTTTCCAAAGGCTTTGAGCAGGAGCTCCATCAGTCGCTCCTGCTGGGTGACCCCTGCCTCGCCGTCGGCCCCGAGTGCGACTCCCAGCTCCGGCCAGCGCTTGAGTTCACTCAGCAGCAGCATGCGACTCGGCAGAGACTCGCTGGCGAACACCGGCACCATCGTCCTGCGCCGCACCTTACGGCCCTCATTGTTCAGCTCCAGCAGCTTGGAGTGACGCAAGGCGTACGCCGTGGTCCTCCAGTCCCGCGTCAAGTGCTTGACCTGAGGAAGAGACAGATGCATTTAACCTCTCTTCAGCTATGACCACGATTCACACAGACCCTTTTTTGTAAACTACATGTACTTACTATATAGTAAAAGTTAGGATTAGAGTTTGTGTACTTTCAAGTAATCATGCATAATTGTTATTTCAATGTTACATGTAACGTAACAGACATCTTAAAATAAAGTTTTACCCCATAAATCGTACCATGGTAATGGAAATATAGATTTTTTTGGACATGTACCATGGTTATTTGGTGTAATGCAATGCATTAACCCAGGGTAAGGATCAAAACATGTGGATAAAGAGTAATAAAAATATGATTTACGGTTTAACAATGATTTATTACACAATGAACATGTTCCACTTACATTGTAGCTTAAGTTACAATGGATTATATTTCCCATAGTTGTGTTTTAAGGCTCATGTCATGAAAAAAAAAAAAAAAAAAAAACTCATTTTTCCTTTGAATTAGGTTTGTTTTATTTTTCTAACCCCTTTGGTTGATATACTTTCTTGGTTTAAGGTCACTTAATTTTGATAATTATTTTCCAAAAACAAGACTTCAAATCCTATATCATTTTACTTCAGTTAAATAGATCTTGCTTTATTGAATGTTTGTACTAGAAGAGATGACAAATAAATCTTTTTTGCATTATAATAAGAAAAACAACATTTCTGTGGCTTTCCAAAAGAGGAAAAAAAAAAGAGACTGCCATCATTGGTGAAAAAGAGATGCATGTTAAATGTTGTTAGTGTTGTATTAGAAACACTCACTGAAAGTGTTGACTAGTTTTCTGTAACGCAAGAAAATACCAAGTATCATTTGAAAATAATGATTTATGTTGTTAATAACTATAGAAATGCACCACAGTCTGTGAAAAGGGCCCATTCATTAACACATGATTGCAGCTTGTTCAGTATTAATGTCTCTAAAGGAAAAGTAATTATGTTTCCTCGTCATTGCACATCAAAGTACAGCTTTAATTGAGACTGATGAAGCACAAGAGGCAGTGAGAGATTGATTTGACAAATGCATTCCCCTTGTGCTTGATTTCTTATTGAAACGGGAAGTTAAAGTGGAACATCTTGAAATGCCCGTTTCTTTTTTAAAAGCCAAGTGTCTATAAACCCATCATTAAGCAGCAATCAGAGGCTGAAAGGTTGTGCTTCCATGAGTATTATTCTCATTCAGTTTCATAAAACATCTTTAAATAAAAGGTTCTGAGTCATGAAGCAAACCAGCCTGCTCTCAGATGAACACGCACTGATTTAAAGCAAGAAAGAATTGAGAAGAGTAAACCAATGCAATGGGAATTTGTGAATCCCAGAAACCGCAGCACAATATAGAACTACTGATCTTTAGTAATTAAGCATGAAAATATTAGACCATCTTAGAGATATATGGGCTGAATGGAGATCAATTACGTCTCTCGCAATGCCTCATGGGAGTGGGTAAGATTTTCATCTCCATGGTAACCGTGACTCCTCTGATTGGTGGATCTTCAATCAGGATTATGGGTAGTTCAGTTCCCCAACAGGAATTTGGCTTATAAACAAAACTGTTGAAGTGATACTGAATACAAAAGATGTAATACTAACCTGTGCCAATTACTCTACAGAGATTAATGAAATCTCAATTAGAAATTTCTGTAATAGATCCAGAACCAGATATCAAAATGAATTTACATATAATAAACATTAATTGTAGATAGAAATTTTATTTAATTTTAATTATTAATTTTAAAATTAAAAACGAAAATAAATAAAAAATATAATGCTTGATATAAAATTGTGTTATACTTTATTTTGTTAAACTTTATTTTGTAGACAAATTTCAAATGCGTGTATCTGGTAAAAGTATGTGTGAGCTAGGAGTAAAATAAAAGACAGTTAACAAGCGACACAGAACTGCTGTCTGGGTCATGAGGTCTTGACCCTGGAACAAAGTTTTTACCTTCTTGAAGGATGTGAGCAGCTTGACGCTGACGAAGCCCAGCTTGTTGCGGCGGACGTGTTTGAGCAGGAAGGCATCATGCTCCAGGTTCTCATCTGACAGATAATATTCAATCTGTGCCACCAGTTTCTGGATGAGCTCTGGGTCCGGAAGCTGCCAGCTCTCCTCCTCCAGCTCCCCGCCGCTGAGAGAGAAACACACAAACACATGCATCAATCCACTGATGGAGGAACACACGCCAAACACACGCATCAATCCACTGACGGAGGAACACACGCCAAACACACGCATCAATCCACTGACGGAGGAACACACGCCAAACACACGCATCAATCCACTGACGGAGGAACACACGCCAAACACACGCATCAATCCACTGACGGAGGAACACAACACATCAATCCACTTACCTTTATTTATATAGTGCTTTAAACAAAATACATTGCCAAACACACCCCAACCAAACGCATCAATCCACTGACGGAGGAACACACGCCAACCACACGCATCAATACACTGACGGAGGAACACCTGACCAATCCGCTGACGGAGGAACACCTGACCAATCCACTGACGGAGGAACACCTGACCAATCCGCTGACGGAGGAACACCTGACCAATCCGCTGACGGAGGAACACCTGACCAATCCGCTGACGGAGGAACACATGATCAATCCGCTGACGGAGGAACACACGCATCAATCCGCTGACGGAGGAACACATGATCAACCCACTGACGGAGGAACACATGACCAATCCACTGACGGAGGAACACCTGACCAATCCACTGACGGAGGAACACACGCATCAGTCCGCTGACGGAGGAACACACGCATCAGTCCGCTGACGGAGGAACACATGATCAATCCACTGACGGAGGAACACACGCATCAGTCCGCTGACGGAGGAACACATGATCAATCCACTGACGGAGGAACACACGCATCAATCCGCTGACGGAGGAACACATGATCAACCCACTGACGGAGGAACACATGATCAACCCACTGACGGAGGAACACATGATCAACCCACTGACGGAGGAACACATGACCAATCCACTGACGGAGGAACACCTGACCAATCCACTGACGGAGGAACACACGCATCAGTCCGCTGACGGAGGAACACACGCATCAGTCCGCTGACGGAGGAACACATGATCAATCCACTGACGGAGGAACACACGCATCAATCCGCTGACGGAGGAACACATGATCAACCCACTGACGGAGGAACACATGATCAACCCACTGACGGAGGAACACATGACCAATCCACTGACGGAGGAACACCTGACCAATCCACTGACGGAGGAACACACGCATCAGTCCGCTGACGGAGGAACACACGCATCAGTCCGCTGACGGAGGAACACATGATCAATCCACTGACGGAGGAACACACGCATCAGTCCGCTGACGGAGGAACACATGATCAATCCACTGACGGAGGAACACACGCATCAATCCGCTGACGGAGGAACACATGATCAACCCACTGACGGAGGAACACATGATCAACCCACTGACGGAGGAACACCTGACCAATCCACTGATGGAGGAACACACGCATCAGTCCGCTGACGGAGGAACACACGCATCAGTCCGCTGACGGAGGAACACATGATCAATCCACTGACGGAGGAACACACGCATCAGTCCGCTGACGGAGGAACACATGATCAATCCACTGACGGAGGAACACACGCATCAATCCGCTGACGGAGGAACACATGATCAACCCACTGACGGAGGAACACATGATCAACCCACTGACGGAGGAACACATGACCAATCCACTGACGGAGGAACACCTGACCAATCCACTGACGGAGGAACACACGCATCAGTCCGCTGACGGAGGAACACACGCATCAGTCCGCTGACGGAGGAACACATGATCAATCCACTGACGGAGGAACACACGCATCAATCCGCTGACGGAGGAACACATGATCAACCCACTGACGGAGGAACACATGACCAATCCACTGACGGAGGAACACCTGACCAATCCACTGACGGAGGAACACACGCATCAGTCCGCTGACGGAGGAACACACGCATCAGTCCGCTGACGGAGGAACACATGATCAATCCACTGACGGAGGAACACACGCATCAGTCCGCTGACGGAGGAACACACGCATCAGTCCGCTGACGGAGGAACACATGATCAATCCGCTGACGGAGGAACACATCAATCCACAGCAGGGAGTCCATCTGTTTCCCATCATCCCCCTGAAATGTCAGATTCCCCCACAATCCAACAGCAAAGCGTGCGCCAAAACACAAGTGTCACAGCTCACTGCCCACAAACACCAACACACAAGCAGCGCCGAGACCTCTCCATCTGACCACAGAACACACGCATGTAGTGCTTCCAAGTTTTATGGGTTCATCCCATTGGCGTTATGGTTTTAATACTGTACAAACTGTATATCCAATCACCCTACACCAACCCTAACCGAAAACTTTCGCATTCTTACATTTTCAAAAAACGTAATTCTGTATGATTTACAAGCTTGTGTCCTTATGGGGACCTAAAAAATGTCCCCAGAAATTCAAAGTTTTCTGGTTTTATTATACATGTGGGGAAATTTGATCCACATAACGTGATACATACCAGGTACACACAAACTCACACTCACTCAGTCATATACACGAACTCCCTCATACACACACACACACACACTCATACACTTACGCACACACTCACTCATGCACACTCACTCACGCACAAACACACTTGCTCATGCACTCACTCACTCACTCACACAAACACACTCACTCAAATTCACACACTCAGCGCTCTGCTTCCAGCAGCAAAACAAATTTAATCTTTTCTGTGAGATTCCACGGCGTACCTCACCGACTGCTGGAAAGAACCTTCAGAAAACAAATTATACTGATGACTCACTGCCTTCTCCAGCCTAAAACCTTTAAAGCGCATCCGCTCGGGACGCTCACGCAAACTCCAGAAGAGAGCAGCTCTCCAGCAAAGGCGGGGAAGCCCTTGAAGCACAGAGAGCGGCCCATCAGCATCCACCCACTGCTGCGGAGCACAATAGCAGCATCAGCCGACTCATTAGTGCTCCACAACAATGCAGACGCAGCCGTGGGCCGCAGACGCACAACTGCTCACATCACACCTAACACTCACAGAGCGAAAGTGCTCAATACATGGGGGAGAGATTTAATTACACTTCAACAGCACTGATAAGGCAGGGGTTAGGGGTCAGCGCTCGCTGCGGTCACTGAGGACACTCCTGAGCAGACCAGGGCTTCAAGGAAGAGCTAAGGGGATTCCTGGAAAAATTTTGAAAAATGTCAAATTAAAATAAAAGATTTAATAAACTAAAGGGGCTACAAGGAAGGGCTGGGGGATCAGTGGAAAACTTGAGATAAGGGTTTAAAAATAGACTAAAATATTTAAAAACTAGATTAAAACTAAAACTTGGGGATGGTAAAGAAGGGCTTGGCGATTCATGAAAAATACTTTTTTTGGACAGGATTTAAAAAATAATAATAAGGATTATACAAAATAGATGACAATATGTAAATAAAAACTTGAACAAAGACAAAAAATTTTAATGAATACAGATTATGTCCAAATTAAAATTATACAAAAAAAAAATATTAAAAACTGGAAGCTGAAAAAAGTGCTAGTTCAGTGGAACAATTAAAACAAAAAAATAAAGATAAAAACATTTAAAGATTTTAATAAAGTATACAATAAAAAAATGGTTTTAAATAAACTGGGGCTGCAAGAAGTGTGAAGTGTAAATAAAAATAAAAAAAACGTAAATTTTTTCCAAATTTAATTTAAAAAAAGTATATTAAAATCAAAGTTCGCAATAAAAATTAGATTTATGGTAAATAGATTTAACAATATAGCACCATAGCGACTAAAAATTTTGTAGTGTAACAATAGATACTAAATATTTTCCAAATAACTTTCACATCGGTTTAGAAAATAAAGCAGTATAAACTGGGTCTTTAAACTTGTTTTTGGGATGTGGCTCCCTCACAAGAGGATTTTGTAGAACTATTAAAAAGTTTAATAACCCCTCACACACATGCAGATTAATATCGTCCACCCAGAAATTGTAAGCAAATGTATTTCCCGAGAATATATTATAATGTCCAACTGTCCATACTAGCTATTGAGACGTGACATAAGAGAAATGTATAATTGCCTCATACAATGTGTTGTTGTCTATTTCTTTAAAATACACCTGTGCTACTGATGACTGCTTCTGTGCTGCAGGGAGACAGATGTTAGTGGATCATTGGAGAGGACGGATCTAGATGAGCAATGGAGCAGGTGGAGCAACAGGTCTGGTCCCATTCCTACCTGAAGAGCTGCGACAGGTGAATCTCTCTCACACACACACACACACAATCATAATCACACACATGCACTTTAATGGGGTCAAGCATTGTGAGCGCGTCTATTTATATCCTGGAAGCGCGGCTGGTGTGTGTGTGTGTGTGTGTGTCTGATAGAGAGACCAATGGCTCGATTCTAAGGAGATCGATTAGAAGCTGAAGGTTTGGGGTCCTCTACCTGGATTTCTCGTGCCTCGCGAGCTCGTCGTCGCTGCCGCTGCCCGTCTGGAGCTCGGTGGTGATGGAGGAAGGCTCCTCGTCCTCCGCCGCTTGGATGGCCACGGTGATGGTGACCGGAGCGCTGATCTCCCGCGGATCCTCGGTGCTCATGATCCCCGCCGTGAACGCCTCTTCCGCGGCTGCGCTCGATGGAGAACCGGCGGCGACGCGGCGCGGCGAACACAAACTCCGCAGACGCGCGTGAAGACCGCAAAGAGCCGAGAGGACGCGCTCCGCGAGCGTCAAGATCCTCCGCCACGGAGACGGCGACGGCGCGTCGCGATCAGAGCAGGAAGGCACGTCTTCAGCTGCTACTTCCTCATATGCAAGAGGCTGTGTGTGTTTGAATCGAGCTCTGGGATTGGGCCATGACGCCTCCCCAACCCACCAGCACAACTGAAGCCAGGAGGGCGGCAGCAGGAACGCGACGCAGCGCAGCAACGCGTCCAGCGCGGCGGACATCACTTCGCGTCTCTTTCTCATTACTTAGAGACGGCGAGCGCCGCGCGGAGACATTTATATCAGTAAACCGTGATTGCTTCACGTGAAGGCAATTAAGAAAAGACGAAATATTACTATTATTAATATAGTTTGAGCGATATTTGGATATGTATTTGGGAAGAAAAAGTCTAAACAAGAATGCTAATTGTTATCTCTCAATTTAAAATGCATTTTATAAACTATTATATAATTGTATGTGTTGTGTGTACTGTGTGTGAGACAAGTATTTATCCAATTTAATATATATATATATATATATATATATATATATATATATATATAATTATTATATATGATGATTATGATAATAGTTATATTATTATTGTTGTATAAAATATATAAACATATTTTATGTAGCCTATAAAAAGTAAATAAACTAAATGTAATTTTATTTTATATATATATATATATATATATATATATATATATATATATTTATGAGAAGAACATTTTCAAATATGAATATATTATTATAATATTATTATTATATCATAATATTGAAGTTATTATTTAATTTTTTTTTTTACATTGGATAAAAATATACATTCATTACATACAAATATCCACTTGAAATTCATTCATACACACACACACACACACAGATATTGAAACTGAAGCAGCAGATCTAGTGTGTGCAGCGCACTGGAGTTGTTTTAAGGTGAGTGTGTGACGTCACGAGTGTGAGTCACTGAGTGTGTGTGTGTGACTTAGCTCAGTCAGTGTCCCGCATGCTGATGAAGAGCAGCACTGACACACACACACACACACACACACACACACACACACACACACACACACTCCAGGTTCAGTTTGAGATGCTTCTCTTGATATGAGCAGTGAAGCTGTGCATTATAATGCCCAGTAACAAAGCCTCATCTGCTCAGTGTTACAGCAGAGCTGTCTTTCTGTTCTCCATCATCTGAGTGTGTTTTAGACTGTGGGAAATGCAGTGTTTCTGCTGCAGTATTTATAGCCACTGAACCCCGGAGACCTTCCTCATGAATGAATGCATCACTATTAATAAAGCAAACAATGCAGACGTCATCTTTCATGTGCATACAGTGCTTCTCCAGCAGAACCAGTGCTATCTCCTTCTCTGTATTCCAGTTAAAAGCTAGCAATTAATCATAGGATGCTTTATAGTTTCTTCATGAGATGCATGTGAGAACATCGTCTATCAGGAGTTTACACAGAGGAAATCACAGTTAATGGAGTTTAACACTCGCTCTACACACACTCCTCAGACCTGCTGTGCTTATAGCATCTTTAATGTTGCTCAGACACACACATCAAGACAATGAAGTGCATTTTAAGGCTAAGAATGTGACTCTCGTTAAAAACTCACTGTACAGTGAACACCATTTAAATGTTTTTTTTGCATAGTAAAGTGACATAAGGAAAGCATAAATAAACAATAATAATTTATGGAATAAACAGAAGAAGAGAATGTAATAATACTTTGGTTTTTTTTTTTTTTTTTTTTTACATTTAGGACAAACAGAATGATCTGAAAGTGTGTTCCTGAGGTTTTCTTGAGCTGTTCTTGTGGCAGGAGCAGATGCTGTGAAAGTTGATGAGCAGATGTTCGTGTTTCTGAAACATATTCAGTCTGTGGATGATTATGCTGCTGCTCACTGATTGATTTCTGTTAACACAGATTTGACCGTTTTTATGCATTTATTTTGCATGGCTTCAAAAAGAAGATAAGAATAATACTTAAATAATTACAAAAAACTTTGTAGTGTCACATGGTTAGTGCAAATTGATACATGATCAAAGCAGTTTATTTTTCCAGATTATGAGTTTACAGAAGATAAGTGCATCATCAAAGCATGTGTTAATATGAAGATACAGCAAATATGTTTGGTCCACATTATCTCAAATGTCTCTAGTATTTATATATGAATTCACAATTATTCAGTTTTGTTGAGTGTGTTCAGAGAATGAGTAAACCTATTTAAGTATGCATATAAATCCAATCGCAGTTGTTAGAGAAAGCTGCACAAAAATGCTACTTTAAAACGCCCATTTAAAAATATCAATTAAAATCACTTGATTCAATGACTCATCTACATCACTACAAAACAAATCATGATATAATTTGCATGCAAATAAATAATGCTTTTATTCATACAGATATTACACTGCATGCTTTAAAAAATAAATAAAGCATGAAATACAATATTTGCATGAATAATTAAAGGGGGGGTGAAATGCTCGTTTTCACTCAATATCCTGTTAATATTGAGTACCTATAGAGTAGTACTGCATCCTTCATAAGTCCAAAAAGTCTTTAGTTTTATTATATTCATAAGAGAAAGATAGTCTGTACCGATTTTTCCCGGAAAAACAGGACAGGCTGGAGGCGTGACGTGTGGGCGGAGCTAAAGAGTCACGAGCGCCAGTAGGCTTTTGAGTTGAGAGCGTTTGGAAGCTGTGACATTACCGTGAGGAAAAACCCATCATCCAAAACAAACCATGGCTAACAGTCAGATTCAGCGTATATTTATGATCCAGAATCAGATCCAGAGGCTGAAACTGAACGAGAGCAGCAGCAGCAACGACTCGCTCCGAGCGGGGCTCGAAACCGGGTCTCCGATGGGAGGCGGACGCACTAACAAGGAGGCAGAGATATTTGAAGCAGTTTTACTCACCGCATGCGGTTCCAACACACGATCGTGACCCTTTTTCGTTGGGACTGCATTATCCTTAAGAAATAAACGATGTGCAAATCCGGCGTCAAACTGGGCCTTGTTTGTAAAACAAGCATCTTCGAAATGCAGGTGAACAAACACAAACACTTGCACAACTCCGTTGATGCTCTGTAAAAATAAACTCCATCCACTGGTCCCTTAATGCTGTTTCTCTTTTGGTAATCTGTGCAGGGTTGTCTTGCCCTGGCAACCAAAAACACACTTCTTTTGTGACTTTTGGCGACGCTCTCGCTCTGATCAGTGAAGTCTGTTGTGCTCTCAGTGCTCTGCTATACGGGAGCGCGCTCTTCCGGCAGAAGTGCCTCAGGACCCATATAAGGAAATTCCGCTCCATCTAACGTCACACAGAGCCATACTCGAAACAAACTTTCCGAAACTTGTGACAAACCGGAAGGAGAATGTTGGGAACAAAAATACTCCTTCAAACGTACAACTTAATTTTTGAAACTTTGTCCATGTTTAGCATGAGAATCCAACTCTTTAACAGTGTAAAAAACTCAGTATGCATGAAATAGCATTTCACCCCCCCTTTAAGCAAACATGAACACACCTCCAGGTCTCATTAACTTGACACACATATATACACACACATCCCAAACAAGCACACAATCTCTTACTGGGTAACTGTGGCGGTTTCTCTGCAGGCTTGTGGTAATCTGGAGGAAGTGATTTATCATCCTTCAGTAAACATGACACAAACACAAGAATGAACACTGCAGCAGCTCACCATCATCACATGCATCGGTCTGTCTCACAGCATCTGACAGCTGAACACTAGTGAAGGAACACACCAACTACTGACACATCATGAACAACAAATGAGTTCATATTTAATAACAGAACGCCTCGCATACATAACATCTCAGATAGTTCCAAAAACAGCTGCCTTAATGTTTGTGAATTTCAAAGTGAATCAAAATGTTTACTCTCATCATCTGTAGTGTCTCGCCTTAAATTGACTGAACTTTATTTTTAATAATTTCTCTATTAACCCTTTCCCAGTGAATGCATGAACCGATAACAAGACACATCAACAAACACAAAAATAGAAAGTTGTTACTTTTGAGTTTCTTTTTAAATCTGGGCGGAGCGTGCTTGTTTGTTTTTTAATATAAAAAAGTTATTCATTTACAAACGTAAAAGCCCTTTCACAACAAAAGTGAATTGAATGCACCTCAGGCGGAAGGAGTTTAATAATAATAATAAGGAATGAAGATTGCAATGGTTACCACTACAGTAAACATATTTTAATCTTAATTTAAGTGCCTTTATTGACAACTGATTACTTTTTTTAAATGGAAGGGGAAAAGTAATAATAATGTTATTATTGTTTTTACTTGATGATATCAAGATACAAGACATACTTGAAGGCAAAGTTTTATTTTTTATTTATTCACATTCACTTTATTTAAATTATTTCCCCATTGCTTAGTAATATATAAATAACAAAAATAATTTAATATTGCTTATAAAAGAACCTTTATTTCAAAGTTGATTACCTTTTTTAAATGAAAAATATTAATATTATTACTATTTGTACTTTAATACTTGAAGACATCACATGATTAAAATGTATTCATATTAATTTTTACATGTTTTAATATTTAATTATTCTTATTGTTAATACATTTTTATGACATTCATTTATATTTTTCCAAGCATTGAAAAAGTACTAAAACAACAACTTATAAAACAATTGAATATATATATATATAGGTTCTGCCAACAATTATTAATAAATGAAAATAAAAACTGATAAAACACACACACACACATATATACATAAAATAAAACGCTAAGTGATTTTTTTTTTATTTTACTTTTTTTAAAATAAGTATAAAAAACAGAACACTACAAGTACAAAAGTACAAACACGTTTCTTCATAAACATTTTTATGAACCACAAATATTTTTTAAATATGTTAAAGTTGCAGTGTTTGGGTCTAGCGGCATCTAGCGGTGAGGTTGCGAATCACAACCAACGGCTCAGTCCCCCGCTCACCCCTCCCTTCCAATAATAACCAACTGCAGAACCGCAGAACCATTACGTCATAACAGTCTGAGGACGACAGCGCCAGACCGACTGTTTGAGAGCGGAAGTGGGCGGGGTAGCAGCCCGATGCCGGAAGTTCATGTTTAGACGTGTTTGTTTAGACTAGACAGTAAAAGGTTTTTAGACAGTAAAAGATAAACATTAAAAGGTTTTTAGACAGTAAAAGATAGACAATAAAAGGTTTAACTATGGCGGAGCACACTGTAGAACAAGGAAAAGAAGAAGAGAAAGAAGTAAAAAGAAGTTATATATTTGATAGATGCAACATACTTAACATTATAACGTTACGCTTATACAAGACAGCTCTGTACTGATATATACATATTTTTTTAAAGGAATAATTTTGTAAGTTAGGCTAATATTTAGCAATATCACAGTATCACTTTGTTGGGTTACATATTCATGGTTTGTGATTTAATTTGTTGTTGGCGTTGTATTTTACAGCATTTGTTAAATTTTCTGACCATGAGAATTGCATTAATTGTATTTTATTTCACCTATAGAAGCACATATCGATTCAGAGAGGGTCAGCGCCTTGTTTCTACCATGAGGAAGCAGGTGGAACTGATGTTGTGATGGAGGACAGTACCCCGGCTGCTTCAATGGTTACAACAGGTGGTGAGTGTTTTCATTCATGGGTTAAATGGTGGTAACATACTTTAGAAACTGTGTGGTGTATTTTATTCTGTGTATAATTTATGTCTTCACTGCAGCAGGAATGGTTTGTGACATTAAACAGTTGTCTGCCAGTAGAAGTTGTTGGGATTTCCAGCCAAGTGATTGGCAGTCATCATTGGTAAAATTGTTTGTTTTTATCACACTTTTATTAACACATTTTATGTTTACTGAATGTAATTCTGGTCTCTTTATCTTAATCTGTGGTAAAAGCTTAACCAGATTTTGAGTAAAAATGACAGAGATGAGACAATTGCTCAAGTTGGAAGCATTAAACTGCAGCAGAAAGATTTCTTGACCTTGGGCCTCAATGCAGCGCTTGAGGCAACAGTAAGTGGACAAATAATGATTTTTAAAATAGAAAAATTTACCATACAGCTAATATATTTTTTGTTAGTAATTAACTAATGTTATTATATAACTAATATATAATATATTTAAAAACAGATTGCAAACAGCTGTCTTGATGTGATCGTCATGGTGGCTAAGGAAAAGGTATTTTTGCCTACAACTGTATAACTCATGATCACCTGGAGACGTAATTGTGTTTTGTAATGGATGTGCAAATGAATGTTATGCTTAGGCAACAGATGTGTTTGCAGCAAATTCCTTGTAGTTACCTGGCTACCACCACTTGAATTGGACCCATTTTTATCATTTCCAGTAAGTCCATCAATTTGTATTTTATCTAAAACTGGAACAGTTATAAATTCAGTTACAACAAATGAATGGATCTTATGTTCACCCAAGGATAACATAGGATCCAAGGATTACATTCTGCTCCCTGCTTGGATGCCAGGACACTGAATGCTATGTGTATGTTGTTCCCTTCATTTTTGGGTGAACTAACTCTTTAAGATTATATGGTGATATTAGGATTCAATATACTAACAACTGTATTTCACAGGTTCTGAAGCCTAAAAACAAGGCTATGTATTTTTTTGATTCAACTCACCCCTACGGGATTGGTGATGTAAAATATGTGACTGTCTTCAGGTTGCATTACATATATAAATATTATGTTCAGAGTTCGCAGTTCAAGGTTTGCTGTTCAAAGTTCGTTGTTCGAAAGTTTGCTCTTCATTGATGTTCACTGCTGATTATTCTGTGCATGATGTTCATTTGCATGATGATCTGCATGCTGCATGTTTTTGTATTCTAAATTTTAAATGTTGTTTTTGCAATTCAGTCAGGGGTAATTTTTTTTTTTTTTTTGCTTTTGAGTAAATATACTTTGCTTTTTTTGTCCAATTTTTCTGGTTATAATATATTAAAATATTTCTGTTTGATTTTGTTGCAGTAAATTGACAAACAGAATCGCTCCAGGACCATGGAAGCTGATCAAGAACAAGGTTAGTTTTATTAGGCTTTCAAAAAACATAAGCTACTTATATAGATTGTGTTTTTATATGTTTGTCACATCCTTTACAGGGATAACTTAATGATAATTGCATTGTTTTAGAATGTTCCACAACAGCTGACTGGCTCTGTGGACTGTGGGATCTTCATGCTGATGGTGAGGGAAAAAAGGGAAAGTAAAAAAAAAAAAGTTAGATAAATCATAAGAATGAAACCGTTATATGGTTGCCTGAACTTGACTGAATTCCTTTTTGGGGGGGAATTTCAGTATGCTCTGCACATGGTCTTTGAGGCACCCTTTGATTTTACAGCTATAAGTCTTTGTTAAAAATATATATTTTAACTAGATTATATAATCCATTAAGTTGACCTGTTAACACTTTCTCCCCTTATGCAAGTCGGATTTTCCTCTTATTCGAAAATGGTGGTGCCTTATTCTCATGGAGAATTTTGCCATTGAAAGGTAACTCTCCTGCTTTCTCAAGTTTTTCTCTGTCTATAAATTTACTTAAAAATGTATTTGTTACAGGAAACATGCTGCCGTTGATGTGCAGGAGCCACCTAAAGCACAAGAAGACACCGAAACCGGCGACATGGTATGTTTTTATTGTCTCAAACGGGCACATGAAAGAGCATAATTTCAAAACATTACTTTACATGCATCCTGATTAAACCACAATGTATTGTTGAGGACACTTCCAATCTCCCCAGGGACAACAGATGGAAATGAGCTAGCAGCCAAATGTGGTGCATCTCTTCTCTTGTGAGAATAATTCTTTTAAATGAATTAATTATTTCATTATTTTTTTGAACTCTTCTCTCATGAAGGAACCACAGATGGTCAAAGACCTCAGGACCGCAGTTGGATGGCTGCGGGACAACTGCCACTCCTTCAGAGGTTCTGTGCAAGAGCCGTCATATCTGGACCTAAAGAAGGAAGACCAGGAAGAGGCCCTTCTTAAACTTGATCGGGCGGAAAGAAAAGATGATCTGGAACTGGCCAAAAAGCCTTTCATGTTTCAGTTCCAGTTTCAACAGGACATGGAAGTTTTTCTTTTCGAATGTCACGACGAAAGGCACCTCAGAATAAACTCCATGTTTATGGAGTTTTAATTTGTTATTTATTTTTCTCTTGAGAATTATTGATGTAAAATTTGTGCCTGTATAACTTTTATAAGATTTATTTTCTTTGGTTTAATTTGTTTTATATAATTTATTTATCTAGTTTGATTTTGTAATTTTATTTAATTAGAAAACAGCTAGTGTGTGATTTTATTTAAAACTCATTTTATTTAAATTAATGTTTTTTTTGTTTTCAGTCCATTATATTATTGTGTATGGTGGTCTATGTTGTTTGAGTATTTAAAGTTATTTTCAACTGAATAAAATGTTCAAACTCTCAAGCTCTGTTTTCATTGGATTATTTATTTTTAATTTTATGCTTTGTCTAATGTATAATATTGTTAATCAGTCTTAAATATACATTTTCAAATAAATCGTTTAAAACAAAGTCTTAATAATAACAACATTGTTTTAAACTTTAAAAGTTCCAAAACACGGAAGTAGCGTAATTCCTTGCCCCGCCCACTTCCGCCCTCAGACAGTCGGGCTGGCGCTGTCGTCCTCAGACTGTTGTGACGTAATGGTTCTGCGGTTCTGCAGTCAGACCTATCTCCTCCCTTCAGAGAAGCTACGGTGGCCGACACGGGTAAAGATGTGTTCGGTAAAGACAGCAGAGAGCAATGAGATTTCAAGTTCAAGTTGAGCTTTATTATCACTCCGCTACATTTGTGACATACAGTGGAACTGAATGCCGTTACACATGCCTTTAGTGTGAGAGACCCGGGTTCAAATCCACTGTGAGACACCAATGTGTCAGCTAAATGAATAAATGTAAATAAACCTATACACAAGTAACCTACTGACAGATTTTGAATAAACTACATATAAATATTTACCTATACATAGACTGAAAAAGAAACCTATACAGATCATTGCGTCACCACGGCGCTTCCATGTAAGGAGACCCGAGGTGTATATAGATAGAAATAGCTAAATCTAAGGTAATAAAAACATTTATTATTTATGATTCACTTAGTAAAATAAAAATCGCTGAGAACAGACCTCCTGTGAGCTCTGAGATTATTATTAATTGATAGGATTTGCGTTGAAGCCATTTTTTCAACTCATTTTTAAATAATCATGTTTAACAGCGGAATTCCTGTTGAGAAACTACATTTCCCATGATTCAGCAGAGACATCTCCACCAATCAAAAAGAAAAACTCATACCAAACTAGCTCCACCCATTAACATATGAAGCACTCCATATGCACCTTTGTCCCATTTCCAAATACTTTTATTCTTCAGTTTAGAGTTTGTAATGATGTGATCCATTGGGTCTGGTTTAAAAAAAACTAAACGGGAAAAATACTTCCAGCGGCGTCAAAAGTGGGCGGGGTCTGTTGATCAATGGCAGATGATGGAGCAGCGCCGCAAAACGAACGAACGACAGAAAAACACGCGCGGCAAGAACTGAAGGAGATGCCTTCAGATACGTACATTATGAACACATGCTGAAGAGACAGAAATTTAAACGCAATTATTTTGTATGGGAGGCCGTTTGATTTGAAACACTTGCGCATACATGGGAAACACTATCTGTGCATATAATTAAATAGACACTCTTTGCATTTACGCTGTAATCGACCACGTACTGTTGTACCCGCACAAAGACTGCACTTTCTAACATTCTCGCGTGTGAGAGAGCATAAACATTTTCATTGACCAGAAGTTTAGTTCATTTGGAAGCAGAAGCGCGGCTTATGTAGTTTCTATGTAACCGCATGTCTTTCATATATATGCACAGATATATCGTGTTTCACGTGTATGCGCAAGTGTCTCAATGTTTATCGCAAGTTTCGAGTTTCAAGTGCGAGTTTCGTCTTAAACGGCTTCCCATACTTTTCTTTTTCTCTGTCAACGCGCTCCGCTCGCGCACAGGCAATTCGCGCGTAATAGATGCGACACATGCGAGATTTGTGTTTTATCGCCATTTGTGTTCTCCTGTGTCTGCAGAACCTCCACTTCTCCGATCGTCAGCGGAAGGGTCACACCTGATTCTTCATGTTTGATGTTTGGTGTCAGTGAGATCCAGCTTCATCTCTGCTCTCGCCATTACTGCTGCTCCGCTCACGCAGCATCGCGAGAAAACGCGAGACTACAGTGCGTCATTGGATTTTGATGGATTGTTTTTCATAACAATCAATGTGTGAAGCCAAAGTCCCTTTAGTCTAGGGTTGAGCGCATTTTATTCTGGATTGTTATTATACCTTACTTATCTGTACTATATGGATATATACAGCGACTCGACATATTTCATTGTGCACTATTTGTAAAAAAAAAATGTTTATTTTGTGGAACATTTAATGAATATTATTAATTTGATAACGAGCAATTTTCAGCGCTTTTTTTTTTTTTTTTCTGAAATATACTTTTCCGGCCAATGTTGTATCTCCTGAAAATATATATATTTATTATTATTGATTTGTGTGTGTTATTTTGTGGTCTGTAGATGTATGTTTCCGTTGACATTTAAGCATTATTGTTTTGATAACATGCAATTTTCAGTGAGTTAAGCGCATTGTTGCTGAAATGTTATAAGTAGCCTATACTTCTCTGGACAATATTGTACCTCCAGCAATTCCAAAACAATAAAAAACATTTAATGGTGTAATATGGTTTTTATTTTGTTCTCTGTGTGTAATGAGGTTAGAGGCCATTTTTGGCAATGAATGAACCCTTTTCGGAAGACTGTGATGATGTGTTTCAACACATCGTAAAAACTCTTAACTCTATTATAGCAAGAAAGAAACAGTTGTGCAATATGTTGATTTCAGTCACTGAATTGAACGAACAGGAATATTGAAACAGAAACATGATTATTTTAAAATTCAGTGGGTCATAATGATATTACTGTGCAATGAACTACACGTTTAGAATCATGATGCCCATAAAGTGTACCAGATGACTAATGAAAAAATATGCTCATCATAACATCAAAACTTGTATTTGATACTGAATTGGTGGCATGTTGGGTTAAAGGTGTCTCTGTGCCTTTAAAAGCATGCTGAGCCGCATCAGTTATGCTGGAGCATCTAATGATGCTTTAAGCACAATGTCTAATTGAGTTAGAGGCTGATGCAGCAGCCCATCTCATCTCGAGGCAGAACAGCCTGCTGGGAAAATCAGATTTCAGGGGAAGCCAAATAAACAAGAACAGGTGAGTTCAAGAGTACATGCATGAATCAAACCACAAACCAGATCAGACTAACAAGTGGTTGCCAAGCTGAGGAGCAGAGAGAGACAGAGAGAGAGAGAGAGAGAGTGTGTGTGTGTGTGTGAGAGAGAGAGAGAGAGAGAGTGTGTGTGTGTGTGTGTGTGTGTGTGAGAGAGAGAGAGAGACAGAGAGAGTGAGAGAGTGTGTGTGAGAGAGACAGAGAGAGAGAGTGTGTGTGTGTGAGAGAGAGAGGGAGAGACAGAGAGAGTGAGAGAGTGTGTGTGAGAGAGACAGAGAGAGAGAGATATCTCAGGAAGCGCAGGCGACAGACAGCAGCGCTGTTAAAGCATTCAGTCGCAGGTTTCTGACTCTGAGTGTGTCTGTGTCTCGCTGTCTCTCACTCCACCCACCAGCCTCTTTTTTTCAGGAGCAAGCCGAGCCTGTGGAACTCCTGCTGGCTGTGCGCAGGGCTTCGACACGCTCCTCTGCAGTGATGAGGGGTACGACAGCAAGTGCCTACAACAGGTCTGACAGAATGAGGCCAAAATGAAGGTGAGATGCATTTTGATTTCAGCTCAGATGCATGTCGTTCTTCATCCACCTGCTGCTCATCCACACCCACCAGCCTCTCTCAAACACTTTCCCACCGCATGCGAACGACACGCGATTCTGAGCATCATCTCGAGTCGCAGCTGGAAGCAACAGGTCCTGCCGTCCCTCCCTGCACACACAGACTCAAGTGGACACTCTTATTAAAGATGACACCTATGTGCTTTGATCTCTGACTCTACAAAAGCGATCGCTCCTGAGATTCCTCAAGAACCAATGTTTGCTGCAGCACATTCTGAAGGAGTGCATTTGTCTTCGCTTTACTGTTGCAGCAGTGCTGCTGAGAAATCTTATCACCTGCGATTAAACAGGCGCATGCTGCTGCTTACTAATAGAGAGTCAAGCGCTGCATGCACCCCGCAAGGCTTCATCTTTCATCCCACCTGTGCACTTAAGATATAAGCGAGTGCATTTGCATTACTGACTCGCCATGATGCCTGAGGTTCTGTATTGTTCCTCATTATTTTACCTTTAGAATTTCAAACAGAATATCGAAAGTATGCAATTCATTGGAGAAGATGATTCAATTTCTCATGTGTCATCTTGTCTGTTGCATAACACTGGCCATATTTTAATGCACATCACCAATTAAAGACTCCACAGAGTTTTCATCTATTCAAAATGTTTGTCCCATTATTCTCGTGCATGCTAATTCTGCAGTAGTTTAGGTAAGTGCTTGTTATTGGATTGATTTCCTAAATTCTAAGCATCTCCTATGTTCACAGGCATCCATCTATCCGTGCTGATCGCATGCAGGATGACGGGGCTCGTCTGGGAACATGTGTAGCATTCACTATAACCACAGCCTGACTGCCATGAGCGGGAGTGACATCATGGCCTATTCTCTGAGTCTGGAGCAGAAGACGGCGTTTGCCTTCGTTGGTATGTTGCTGGTTTTTCTCGGCCTGTTGATCGTCAGGTGTTTCCGGATCCTTCTGGACCCTTACAGTAGCATGCCATCCTCCAGCTGGGGCGACGGAGTGGAAGGCCTGGAAAAAGGGACATTTGAATATGCTCTTACCTGAGACTGTGTTCCCAAAGATGCCAAACTCCCAGTTCATGGCTTCATTCTAGAGCCCCTTGAATCATATAAAGCGTTTGCACCGTATGGGGGCATGCACACAGGATGCTTTCAACATTGGGACTATTTCTAACTTGATACACCTTTCTTGAAATAGATAATGATTGGTGATGCAATGGCCAAGGACGTCAATTCCATGCATGCACACACTGATAGGGTTGCGAAGGGGTGGAAAATTTCAGAAACTTTCCAGAAAGTTTTCCAGGGTTCTTTGGAAACCGTTGGGAATTCTTTTGGAGACTTTTGAAATGCGTCAGGAATTTTTTCACCCCTTTGCAACCCTATACACTGATCAGCAGCATAGCAGCAATGGATCACAAGAACGAGTCCTGTGTGAACGTCCCTAAAGGGTGTGAGAATTCATCCAAACGACACACACTGTGACGCATGGCCCGCTGTTATGACATCATATATGATGTCACACCATTTAGCCACTGGGCATCTCAGGGAAGAGTAGAGAGAGACTTGAATTAAAGGAAACAAGATGGCACACGTGCAAGACAATGCCAGGATCTAAACAGGGTAACCTCACCCTTTTATTCATAATGTAAGTCTAGCGTCCACCCCGTTTAGTGATGAAGTACAAGGACTGCATGCTTGCAATGCACCACGCAAACTAGCTCTACCGTGTTTACCGTCGTCTGGGATCTCGAGGCCAATCCAGCTAAAATAACCTGCTGTCTTTGAGAAGTATTAAGCTGTGAAGTCTTAACATCTCTGTAGACCTGTGTCTGTTTTTCTAGCAAATATTATCAGTCGGTTGCTCTTCACTTACTGCCTATGAACACATCTGCACACAAGCCGCAGAGACTCTGCAGGACACTGAGAGTGAAGATTCTTCATCCTGACACCTCCGTGTTTGTTTGTTTGTTTGTTTGTTTGTTTGTGTGTGTGACAGAGGAAGGGTGTGTCACCATGACAACAGCAGAACGATGCGAGCTGGATGCGAGTGATGCACCAATGAAAGCGTAGCTCATCTCCGGTGTTCTAGTGCTGTGAATCTGCCTTACTGGATTTCTGTGCCTTCATTTAGCGACGGTAGCGTTTCTCTCGTGTGTGTGTGTGTGTGTGTGTGTGTGTGGTGATGAAGACCACTGTTCTTTGTGTTTCTCTGATGCTGAGGAGGGCAGAACGTCCCTCGCTGCGATGGTCTGTGTTCATCTGCTGGAATAAAACAGATCTGGACCTTTTCCTCGTGCTGCCCGTTCCTTTCCTACAACATCGAAATTCATGTGGCTTACTGTAAATGATTAATCAGTGCATGCATTCATTGTTTTGCAGTGATGCATTAATCAATTTTTGCTGATTAACATTTAAAGTAAAGGTTAGAGAAAGAATATCAAATAAGGACTAGCTGAAACATGTATGAGGAGATGCTCTGGTTGTTCCTCCTCAAAAGTGTTTCAGAAGGGCCTAAAACCCACCTTTGCAAACACTGCTAAATCCACTGCAATCTCTCACTCAGATCTGCATTCACGCCCTCACCACTTTTTCCTATCGCACTCAGAAATGCATTTTAATATGCAAGCGAAATGGTTGTAAATGCTCTTTTATATAGTCTGTAAAGCAAACATCAATCATTAGTTTGTGGCTCTTTCTCAGAAAGCAAAAGCACATCTCAGAAAACAGCAGCGCTGACGTGTCGAACTATCAGGATAAACCAGACTGGATTCAGACAACATCACTCTCAGCCTGAATGAGATCATCTGTAGTGACCGCTTTATGCCATGTCTGGGTCCATAGCAATGGCTTATAATCATATAGATGGATGATGTTGGCTAATAACAGCAATTCCTTTGGCACAGACACAGATGGAGCGCTGCGCCTCAGCACGAACCTCGCTGATAACATTATATCTCGGGGATTCGTGAAGGGCAGAAAAAGCAAAACACTCAATAGATGACAACTGTGAGGGAGTCAAACCTGATTTACATCACATAATCTGTCTGAGAATCACATCACATGAATTCGGTGCAGCTCAAGGTCAGAGGTCAATCGGCCACGCCCACATCACCCCCAGCCAATCAGAGGAGAGACGGAGAACAACATCACCTACTGTTCGTCTCGGTGACCTTTTCTATTAAAGCACCGGAGCGAAACCTTCCAAGGTCATCACAGAACTTGAGAGTAATAAGGAAGTGTTTGAGTAATGTGTCAGAAGAGCCCAGAGCAAGTTCCCATTATCGCTGGCTTTCCATTAACCCCATCAACAGAGAAACACTTCACATGACCAGCCATCACACCTCCAAACGCCACACGTCTGCGTCGTAAAGAGAAAACGGTCAAATCTTTACAAGAATCCAGTTATTTTTCATGATAATTCGATGTTATAAAAGGACTTTGGACTTGCTTGGTTTGCGGATTCTTTGTTTTTTACTGTGCCAATTGAATCCCAGAAAATACTACACAAATTGGCACAGGACGTGTTTGTATGATTCGCGATTAAACGTAATAAATTAAAATGTGAACACTCAGTCTTTAGACACTAAGTAACAGCATCCACATCCAATCAACGTTCAACCTGACAATCAAAACTCATAAAACCAAGCGACACTCAAAGCATCTCCAATATCTTTGATCATAACTTCTCAGGGTCTTTATATGCTGTTAATTTTTAAGCACTTCATTGGCGTCACCTTTGATGGAGCGAGAACATATTAACCCCCATCAGGAGCATCTACAGACGGACCAATGAGCTTCCACCTGTTCAACAGCTATATAAAGTGACATAAACACATCAGTTAAACTCACAGAAGTCTGATTCTCAAGCATCTGATGATCCACTTGTGGCCCAAAGAAAGAGACCTGATCAGGAAGCTCAGACGAGCTCAATATATTGTACTCTTTGACTCAGTTCACTCCCAAAACCCACTGAAGCCTTCTGATGGAGAATCCCGGGTTCGAGAAATCTAAAGATGACCCTCCACAGTACGAGGAGACGTCTTTTTGTGGAAACGGGTTCAATAACAGGGAACGGCGAGCCGTGAGGCCGTCTGTGGCCAGTGCTTTTGGACACAACACTCTGGACCGGGTGCCAAACGTTGACTTTTATCGTAACGCGGCGAGCATCAGCGGACACCGAGCCATCAGACCTTCCCTACAGGAGCTGCACGATGTTTTCCAGAAGGTGAGTCACACCTGAAATTCTGTCTTTTTACACTTTTAACACATTAGTGTGCATTATACGTCCACAACAATGCCACAACATACGTCATATTTTAATATCATAAATCAAACACATGATTCACGACTCAGTGTTTAGACCGCAGGTAGATGATTTTAGGCTAATTGCTGAAGCGGGTGTCATTATAGTGACCCGGTGGTGACCCGACACACACCAAGATCAATAGCCAACCTAATGAGAAAGCCCAAGAGAGAAGCACTCGGTTTATGAGTAACGATCTTCAGCGGCTAATGCATTGATCCGCTGGCCGTAAACTGGGTAATTAATGCAGACGAGGGCTGAAAAGTTTGCGCTGATTCAGAAAGCATGCATGCACACCGTCCTGATGTCGGAGAACGTTGGGTCCAATCCATTCGTTCAAGTTCCCTAATGCACGAGGAAAACGAAACTGCCAAGTCATCTTTAAATGATCTTCTCTAGACATCCAAAGCATCCAAGTCTCCTCACACACCGTCTAAGCTATTTTCAAAACTACACGAAACATGTGCGTTTACTCGTATGAAAGAGTTAATCAATCTCATATTTTGGTAGATGCTGCGCAACTTGTCCATTGACTATTAGCAATAAAAAATTTATATCTGAACTATTTTATAAGATTGTGGTTAGTTTGTTGTCTACCCAAAAGGGTTTAATTTGAACTTTTCTGTTTATGGTCAGAACGGAGGTCTTGATATTCCCAGTTTGGGTGAGGACGGAGAAGGAGCGGACACTTCGACGCTGGGCGATGTGGAGTCCATCATCCCGCTGGAAGAGAAGGACGCGGGAGGTGTGGTGAAGTTTGGATGGATCAAGGGAGTTCTGGTGAGTTCTCTGACATCAGCACTTCTCTAACACGCTTACCAAGCGCTCGGCTGCAGTGTGAGCATGTGCTGTGTTTGCAGGTGAGATGCATGCTGAATATCTGGGGGGTCATGCTGTTCATACGCCTGTCGTGGGTGTTCGGACAAGCCGGAATAGGTGAGATCTTCATAAACCTTCCCTGGTGCTCATTCACATTCAGCTCCATATGTGCGCGCACACAGTCTGATCCCAGCTCCGCGCAGACAAACCAAAATAAAGCATTCAAAAGGTTTTTTGGTTTTGTTTTTTTGCAGTGATGCAGTAGGAGCATTTTTGATTCCCCAAGAACCATTTCTTTTAGTGTGAAGAAATATTTTTTTCACTATGATGAAACTTATAAGGTTCCATGGATGTTGAACTAGTAAGGCCAAGAATAAAGAACCTTTATTATTAAGAGAGAGGAAGATTTATGTTCTTAAGATATTATCTGGAGACTTCTCTCTGAAGATTGGAGTATGTCAGTGTTTCTGGAAGTCCTAAGAAGAAACAGACACAAATGAGTGAACTGTTGACACACAGTACGAGTAAGAAGCTGAAAAAATACGGTGAATAGAAGCTTGGAGACACTAAAGCACTCCGAACGCATGACATTTAATGAGATTTTCAATAGGAAGCACTACTTGCATTCACTTCAAAAACATTAAGGAACAATTTTCTGAGAAATCTTGGAGATTTACTTCTGTTTGCAGACTTATTGTCACATTAAAAGTAAATTTAAAAAAATTTCTAAAACCAATTTCTCAAAATAAAAAAACAACTTTTTCCTCAGTTTCCTCAGACTGAAGTCTTGTTTTCTTATGATAACACAGGACAGATATCTGCCAAAGGCCTCAGAAAAAACCCACTATATTCAACTTATTTTTGTTTTAAACATAAACTTGCTTCATTTTCTTCAGTTTCTCAGAAAACAAGACTTCATGCATTTATTCTGAATCTCCAGTAAACGTGTCTTGATTTAAGCATGTTTAGATATTTGTACTGGGAAACCAAGACGGAAATACAGAGGGAGATAGATATTTAATGTTTTAAATTTTTTTGCAGTGACGTAAAAAAAAATTTTGCAGTGACTTTTTGCAAAAAAGAGACTCAATGAGTGGAAGTTGTGAGATGAGCGGGTCTGAGGAGGTTCTAGTCTGTGTCCGGTCAGCGCTGGTGAAGGTCACTGCTGGTGTTTATGGTGTGTAACTAATGGAGCGTCAGAAGAATGAGTTTCTTAGAAAGTTCCAGTCAGACACCTCGAGCAGTCAGAAACTCACTGCGTTTGGTATTTTATGAGGCGTGAGTGACTTGATGAGTGCTCTTATTCCTCAATGAACTGAAACTCACTAACCAAAGCATGCTGGGCGCTCACGGACTGAGTGTGTGTGTGTGTGTGTTCACACTGTGTGAAAAGTGTATAATAAAATAATTCAGCCACCATCATGTTCTAAACCCATAAGACTCTTCTGTGAAACTATGAAAACAGACTGAAATGTAAGTTCCTTTGATCCTCTAACTCTAGCTCTCTCTATTCCAACTCTATTTTATCAGTTTTTTTTCCTTATAAAAAACGTGCACTATTTTATTTCTCTCATACTTGTTTTCTTTTTATTTATTATAACCTCTAACACCAGCATTCTCTATTCTTTAGACTTGCTTTATATATAAAAAAATAAAAATAAATAATATATATATATATATATATATATATATATATAAATTAAAATAAATAAATTAAAATATACATTTAATTTATAAAATAATAAATTAAAATCTTGTTTTATTAAAAAAGACCCTCACTAACACTAGTATTACCTATTCTTTTTTTGTAGTTGTTAATATTCTGTCTACTTGTTTTATTTGTATTTTATATTTAAAAAAATAATTGTGTTAGGCTAACAGAGACTTATCATTTCTCTTTTATTAGTTTAGATTTCTTCTGTTGTCATCTTTTCTAAGTCACTTTGGATAAAAGCATCTGCTGAATGTCTGAATGTAGATGTAAGTTGTTATGTATCAAACACCCTCACCGGATGAGCTGATTCATGCAGACTGGGTGATGTGTGTGTTTCAGGTTTGGGGATAGTGGTTGTGTTGTTGAGCGTGGTGGTGACCAGCGTCACCTGTCTGTCCATGTCAGCTATATGCACCAACGGAGTGGTACGAGGAGGTAAAGCACACTTTAAATGAGTACAGCAACTAAACCAGTCTTCATCTGAGCTCATGGAGAGTGTTTGTGTTTCTCTAGGAGGAGCGTATTACCTCATTTCCCGCAGTTTGGGACCTGAATTCGGCGGCTCCATCGGTCTGATCTTTGCGTTCGCCAATGCTGTGGCCGTGGCTATGTATGTCGTGGGGTTCGCAGAGACTGTGGTGGAGCTTCTCAAGGTACAGAGCCAGAAGATGATCAAAGCAGCCTTGAAATCCAGCTGCTTCTAAACATACGTCCATCCGCTCTCTCCAGGAAAACGACGCTCTTATAGTGGATCCGGTGAATGACATCAGGATCATCGGCTGTATAACAGTGGTTCTGCTGATGGGCATCACTGTGGCAGGGATGGAGTGGGAGGCCAAGGTAAGACCAGGAGCATGCTGGGAGTGATTTCCCGGCGTGACCGCTGATTGAGAAGCTTCTCTCTCTCTCTTCAGGCTCAGGTGGCTCTCTTGGTGATCCTGCTGGTGGCCATTGCCAATGTATTTGTGGGAACAGTGATTCCCTCCACACAGGACAAGCGCTCCAAAGGCTTCTTTAACTATCAAGGTGAGACCCGAGGAACCTGAGATCAGAAACACTGAAATATGTATAGTACTCTTATAATACAGTGATGCCATAGAGGAACCATTTTTGGTTTCACAAAGAAACATTCGGTCAAAGAAGCATCTCTTTCTTACCTTTTTAGAATCTTAAGAACCTTCTTTCGCTACAAAGAAGCTTTGGTGAAACAGAAAGGTTCTTATTGGAACCATTTAGACAAGAGGGTTGTTCCGTGGCATTGAGAAGCACCTTTATTTTTCAGGACCGTGAATGACCCTCATATTTCGATTGGGCTGAATTTAGAAATTCTGAAAGAAATCCTAAATGTGTGTTAAAAGCCTCATGCAGAACACGTTCTTGTATTCCACGGCACTGATTTTCCACTGTTTTTCTGTGTTACTATGTGCTTTACTGTATTGGGCTTATGTCTTGGATCTTTTACAGGGTTTCACGTCCTAAAAATGTGGCGTCCGAGTTAAAAGAAGTTCAATTTCCTTAAAAAACATAGACCGTTCCTCATTCAACTACCCAGGACTAGTATTTTTAAGTGCAAAGATGCATTCAGCTCCTCACAGTTGTTTGCTGTTACAAATCCTACACAAAAAACACTAGAACGAATACTGTCAGAGAGACATTGGTTAAAAAAGATGTTAATCAATTTATAATGATGTACAATAGCATGCACTTAACGTGAAACCCATTTTCAAACGTTTGCATTTTCAGTTCTCCATTCTTTTGTAACCGAACGGCCAAAATGCATACAGCTTTAAGTTTTGCAGTTTTAGTTGAAAACTCTTTTTTTTTTTCTAAGAAAATATATTAAGCATTTTAGAAACAAATACTAAAAAGACGGTCAATGCTTAATTTTTGTTTGTAAATAATTAAATCTAATGAAGTACACTTAGTCTATTGAAACAGCACCGATGTCTGATGAAGTCAGAGTAGTAAGTTCTGAAAATCAAACAGATTCTCATCTCATCTCCGTCTAAAACAGAATCCATCGCCAAGGAAAACTTTCTCCCGGAGTTCCGAGATGGAGAAACGTTCTTCTCTGTCTTTGCCATCTTCTTCCCAGCAGCCACCGGGATTCTGGCTGGAGCCAATATCTCTGGAGATCTGAGAGTAAGAGCGAGTGTCTGGCACATTTCTAATCTGAAATGAACATCTTTTCACTCGAATGCCTCTGGTTTTCCAGGACCCTCAGGCAGCTCTTCCCAAAGGAACGCTGCTGGCCATCTTCATCACTGGAATTACGTACCTGGGCATCGCTCTGGTTGTTTGTGAGTCCTGAACACACACTTGAAATGCCTCTAGTCTCAGTCTGGATGTCTGACAGAAAGACTGTGCTGATTCTCTGCAGCTGTGACGGTCGTTCGAGACGCGACAGGGAACCGGAACGACACGATTCAACCGGGTTTGAGCTGCAACTTCTCCTCGGCCTGTGATCTGGGCTACGACTTCTCCATCTGCCAAACCACCAAATGCAACTACGGCCTCATGAACAACTTCCAGGTGACCTGACATACTGTGCATGACCGAAACTCATGAAAATGATGGTGAATGTGTTTTATCACTGCTGGGGTTAAAAACAAAAAGTGGTTAGTAACATGATCCATTACATTATATATTTCAGGTAATATAATTGGAGTACTTTTGACCTAACTAGTTTATCACATTGATTTAAGTAGGATAATCTTTTTCCATATTGATGTGAAAACACAATTTTGAAATAACCTTCCTCAGCACTGGTTTATGTGCAGGTGATGACCCTAGTGTCTGGGTTTGGACCTCTGATCACGGCAGGAACGTTTTCGGCCACGCTCTCCTCAGCTCTCGCGTCTCTAGTGAGCGCGCCCAAAGTCTTCCAGGTCAGAGTTCACACGCACACCATTGATCAGCTTTATAGGACAATCTTAAAGTAGTATAAAAGACTGGACTACATTGTAAAGAAGCTCCAGCTTCTCCTTGCATTTTAAGATTTTAAGAGTGAATCCGTCCACAGGCTCTATGCAAGGACAACATCTACAAGGCGCTCAAGTTCTTCGCCAAAGGTCACGGGAAAAACAACGAGCCAATCAGAGGATACGTCCTGACCTTCTTCATCGCTGTAGCGTTCATCCTCATCGGTAAATGTAACAGTAAACAAATGATTGAAATGTAACAGATGTGATCACGTAACATCGCTTCTCTGTCTCAGCTGAGCTCAACACCATCGCTCCCATCATCTCCAACTTCTTCCTGGCTTCATACGCTCTCATCAACTTCTCCTGCTTCCACGCATCATACGCCAAGTCCCCAGGTCCTGTCTAGACACACACACACACACACACAATCTGTTCCAGAGCCCAGTTAGCTGTCTTGATTCAAACACATCCTATAATTAAAGTCTAAAGCCTCTGTAAACAGTGTGTTAAAGCACTGGTGTGTGTGCAGGTTGGAGACCGGCGTATAAATACTATAACATGTGGCTGTCTCTGTTCGGAGCCGTGCTCTGCTGCGCTGTGATGTTTGTGATTAACTGGTGGGCTGCTTTACTCACCTACGGCATCGAGTTCTTCCTCTATATTTACGTAACTGTGAAGAAGCCAGGTAAGAGCACAGATACCATTGCTCCTGAAAAACATAAAGCAGAGAGCCATCTGTGACCCCGGAGCACAAAACCAGTCATGAGGGTCAATTTTGTGGAATTGAGATTTATGCATCATCTTAAATCCGAAATAAATGATCTCTCAGTGATGTGTGGTTTGTTCGGAGGACAATATTTGTCTGAGACACAACTATTAGAAAATCTGGAATCTGAGGGAGCACAAAAATCTAAATATTGAGAAAATCATCTTTAAAGTTGTTCAGATGAAGTTCTTAGCAATGCATATTACTAATCAAAATTTAAGTTTTGATATATTTACGGTAGGAGATTTACTAAATATCTTCTACATGATCTTTACTTAATATCCTAATGATTTTTGTTATAAAAGAGAAATGTATAATTGTGACACATACAGTGTATTGTTGTGTATTTCTACAAATACACCTGTGATGCTGATGACTGCTTCAGGGACACAGATGATGTAAAAACATGAACACAAGCATGAGTGATATATAAGTGCAGTAATTGACCCCTCCTGCTTCTCTCAGATGTGAACTGGGGCTCGTCCACTCAAGCCGTGACGTTCATAAACGCAGTGAACGACGCTCTGATTTTGTCGGCTGTGGACGAACACATCAAGAACTTCAGGTGCGCTCAGGTCAAAGCAGATACACTGGTGTTTAATGCAGATTAGATTCCTAGGGTTTCGCTCTTTCTGTTCTGCTGCAGACCCAAGTGTCTCGTGATGACAGGATCTCCCAGAACCAGACCGGCTCTGCTGGACTTGGCACATTCATTCACTAAGAATTATGGGCTGTGTCTGACCTGTGAGGTGTTTCAGGTGAGCAGATGTTCTCGTTCTCATCAAACAAACACAAACTAATCTCCACACACCAGGGCTTCCTGCAAGTCTCGGGAGGCGGATTATTACGATATTAATTGTGTGATTAAATCATGTTTTATTACACAGATGAAGGTCAGATTTGTCAGACGGCATGTGTGTGTTTTAGGGTGCGCGTGATAAGAATCTGCAGGACATGAGCGCTGCTGTTCAGCAGATCCAGAAGTGGCTGAACAAACAGAAGCGCAAAGCCTTTTACACACCTGTCACCAGCGAGAACCTGCAGAGAGGAGCAGAAGCACTGATGCAGGTCTCTCTGAACACAGACACAGACAGACAGACACACAGAGACAGACAGACATACAGACACAGACAGACAGACACACAGACAAACAGACACAGACAGAAAGACAGACAGAGACAGACAGACAGACAAAGACAGACACAGAGACAGACAGACACACACAGGCAAACACAGACAGACAGACACACAGACAAACAGACACAGACAGAAAGACAGACAGAGACAGACACAGACACAGAGACAAACAGACAGACAGACACACAGACAGACACACAGACAGACAGACAGACAGACAGACACAGACAGACAGACACACACAGGCAGACACAGACAGACAGACAGACAGACAGACATACAGACACAGACAGACAGACAGACAGACACAGACAGGCAGACACAGACAGACACAGACAGACAGACACAGACAGAGACACACACACACACAGACAGACAGACAGACAGACAGACAGACAGACAGACACAGACACAGACAGAGAGAGAGACAGACAGACAGACAGAGACAGACACAGAGACAGACAGACAGACAGACAGACACACAGACAGAGAGACACAGACAGACAGACAGACACAGACAGACACAGACAGACAAAGACAGACAGACACAGACAGACAGAGACACAGACAAACAGACACAGACAGACAGACAGACACAGACAGACAGAGAGACAGACAGACACAGACACAGACAGACAGACAGAAACACAGACAGAAACACAGACAGACAGATACAGACACAGACAGACACAGACAGACAGATGTTAGATGGACAGTTCTACAGTCACTGTATTACAGTAATGAGAATGAGATTTTCAAGAAGAATGTTTAATAGTCATGAAAATAATATCAAAATCTTACAGTGCTAAAGTAGCATGTGTTTGTGTGTGTGTGTGTGTGTGTGTGTGTAGGCGTCAGGACTTGGCAGGATGAAGCCAAACACAGTGATGTTAGGATTCAAGCGTGACTGGAGAATCGCCAAACCACAGGAAGTACAAAGCTACGTGGGAATTCTGCAGTGAGTCCTCAAACTGTCTGTGTCTCTGTCTCACACACGCAACACAGACACAGACACACACGCAACACACATGTATACACACACACACACACACACAACACACAAACACACACACACACAGTTCTGTTCTTCCCGCAGTGATGCGTTTGATTTCGAGCACGGGACCGTGATACTGAGAATCAGTCAGGGGATGGACATCTCTCACATCCTCAAAGCTGAAGGTACAACAGAAACAAACTCTCAAAATAACAAGATGTGTCATTTAGCTTAATGCTCAAATAAACACTGATGAGATAAAGACGTGATCCAAATATCAAATGATTTAAAGGGAAAGCTTTAATCTAAGATCAGGATGAGTGTGTTTCATCATCAGGTTTGTAGAAATGTAGCATTGCATCAGTGTCTCTGCAGTGAATGGGTGCCGTCAGAATGAGAGTCTGATAAAAACATCCCAATAATCCACAGCACTCCAGTCCATCAGTGAACATCTGGAGAAGACAAAACCTGAAACACATCCAGCATTAAGATGATTTTAACTCAAACACATAGAGTCTATAATCCAGAATAACACTTCCTCCAGTGAAAAAGTGTTCTGGTCTGAATCAGGAGAGAAATCTGCACAGATCAAGCAGCGTTTAAACAGATCTAAACTAATCTGTGAGAGACAACAGCAGATGCACTTCTTTACTGGAGGAAGTGTTATTATGGATTATCAGCTGTTTGGACTCTCATTCTGATGGCACCCATTCACTGCAGAGACACTGATGCACTGCTAAATGATGAATATGTAATGCTTTTTGATTGTCAGAGGAAATGGAGCGCATGATCATGGCGCAGCAGGCGCTGGAGATGGAGGAGAATGACTTTCAACCACAAGGAGGAAACTGGTTCTTCAATAAGTCCAAGAAAAACTCCAAAAAAGAGCTGACCAGCAAAGGTACGGCCTCTCTCTCTCTGAAAGACTTATCATAGCTCTTGGCTCTGAACACAATGCATCAAATGAATCCTTCTTGAGATCGTTCTGCAAGTGCATCCATCAGGCAGGAGCTCCAGCGCTCTAATAAAAGCTGATTAAATGTGCCTCTGTAAAACCGTCTGTGTTATAATCTAATAGTCTGGTCTGACGGAGCACAGCGGCCTGAACTCCAAACTCACTGTCTCGCCCGCTCTTCTTCTCGGACGTGAAGGTTTTTAATAGGACAGAGCGTCTTAATGGACTCCAACACTGCAGACTCAGGTCTTTCTGGATGTATAATTATCTTAATCTTCACCGCCTCTTCTGAAGCAGATTGAGTCATTAGGTCACATGTCGTTTAGCAGGCGCTCGTGTTCCAAACGACTCATTAAACACTACTTTGTTGGTCTTCTGTGCTAATCACTGCGGTCTAATAAAGCACATATAGTGTGGCTACAAACATATTTGGACGCTTAAGCCACAATCTAAGATACACGTATGTAAATTAGACAAACAAATGTCAAAACAAGTGCCATTTATTTTAAATAAACATAGCAAACACTAAGAGATGCTATTATAGTTTTTGTTTTCATTTTAGATTGCATTTTTATGTCTATATATATATTTATCTTTATGTATATAAAAATTTTGTCAATTTAAACTTAATGAAATTATTATTTTTTTTAAAATTTAGAATAAAATGTTACAATACATTTTTATTTTATTTCAAGAAACAAAAATAGTGTTAGAATGGTTTTGAATAAGTGGGAAGTGTGTCAACATTTTCTTGTGTGGTTTTAGTGAACTTTAATTTAAAAAACACTTCATCAATAAAAAAAATTTTTTTCTAATGATACAATAAAAATATTATTCTAAATGACGTCAAAATGATTGAAACGTTAATTTAGAAAGTGAATTTAGTTCCGAGAAACATAATTGGAGTGCAATGCTGCTTGATTTATTTTTTTGTATCTTTTGCAATCCAATTTTTGCAAAAAACACATCAACACCGTCTGGATTCCAGAAGAGCTGAGAGATCTAGTTTTCCTTCCTCAGTGTCTCTGGACGTTCCTCAGACGTCAGATCTGGCGAAGATGAACCAGCGTCTGGTGGAGGCCAGCGGACAGTTCAAGAAGAAACAGGGCAAAGGGACGATCGACGTCTGGTGGCTGTTTGATGACGGAGGTGACGTCTCGGCCGTGTGTTCTTCCCTTCTTCTGTCAGCTCTGAAGTGTGATGTTGAGGTTTCTTCCTGTTGTTCTGCAGGTCTCACGCTTCTCCTGCCTCATATTCTGACCACACGGAAGAAATGGAAGGACTGTAAACTCAGGATCTTCATCCCCGGGCGACCGGAACGCATCGAACAGGACAAAGAGGAGTACGTCCGATTTAATTCATTACTTTCCCAAATTGCAGTGACTCCTCTCAAACACAAGACACTAATATTTCAGGACACATGCTTATTCAAAAGCTTATTTTCATCTATGCTTAGTTTTTTTAAGATTAACTTTTTTTCAAGGCTTTGGTAGATAACTACTGCTTATATTTTAGATAGAGTGACATGGAATCTGTAACCGATTGCATTTCGAAGTAACAGTAATGTGTGTGTTTTTCTCCATAACTGTGTGTCAGGATGCAGGAACTTCTCAAGAAGTTCAGGATCAAATGTGCCGACATCAAAGTTATCGCAGACATCAACGTCAAGCCCAGCGCAGAGAGGTGCGAATGAAAAACACACGCAATTAATCCTCATTTCATTCACTGACACACTCCACGTGCTCTGAATGCACTCACGCTCTCTTTGTGTGTGTGTGTGTGTGTGTGTTAGCTGGAAACTGTTCAAGGACATGATCGAGCCGTTCCGGATGCACGAGGGCTCAAAGGAGACGTCGCAGGCTGAAGCTCTGAGGAAAGATCATCCCTGGAAGATCACAGATGCTGAGCTGGACGCCTTCGAGGAGAAGGTAGATCCCAGAGGACACTGCAGCAGTCCTGAGACTCAGTCACACACACATTACTGCATGTGCACTTCTCAAAGTCTCAATCAGGCTAACATTGGGCAAGAAACGTTTATTTATATAGCACATTGAGTCTGGATTTAAAAGTGGCTAATGTTTTAGCACATCTGATCTCTTCTGGAAGCTGATTCCAGCTGCGGGTGGCATAGTAACTAAAGGAGGACTCCCCTTGTTTTGTGTGAACCCTTGGTGTTTCTAACTGACTCCATCCTAATGATCTGAGTGCTCTGTTAGGTTTATATTCAGTGAACATATCTGCTATGCATTTCGGTCCTAGGTCATTAAATCAATCCTAAATGTAACTGGAAGCCAGTGTACGGACCTGAGGACTGGTGTGATGCTCAGATTTTCTGGTTCTAGTCAGAATCCTGGCAGCAGCGTTCTGGATGAGCTGCAGCTGTCTAATGGTCTTTATGGGAAGGCCAGTGAGGAGACCATTACAATAGTCCACCCTGCTGGTGATAAAGGCATGAACAAGTTTCTCCAAGTCTTGACTGGAAACAAAACATCTAATTATCATCAGCATAGCTGTGATAGGCAATTTGGTTCTTTCTCATTATTTGACTAAGTGGGAGCATATCCAGGCTAAACAAAAGCGGTGCTAGAATCGAGCCTTGTGGGACTCCACATGTCTTTAATGCTTTTCTAGACTCACATAATAGCCTCTCCCTTCTAAGTATGACCTGAACCATTTGAGCACCATCCCAGAAAGCCCGACCCAGTTTTCCAGTCTCTGTAGTAGTATGTTATGATCAACAGTGTCAAACACAGCAGTGAGATCTACAGTAGTAATACCAGCACCGATATTGTGCCAAAATCACAATTTAAGCGAATATCATTTATTATCTTAATGAGTGCCGTCTCTGTGCTGTGACGCAGTCAGAAACCAGATTGAAAATTGTCCAGCTATCCATTTGAGTTAAAGCTGATTAAACACTACCTTTTTTTATAATCTTGTCTATAAAAGGAAGATTTGATATTGATCTATAGTTGCTCAATAAAGTGTTATCAAGATTGCTCTTTTTCAGAAGGGGCTTAACATCTGCAGTTTTCAGGGAGTTTGGAAAAGTCCCAGAAAGAAGTGAGGCGTTCACAGCTTCTAAGAGATCTGCTTCTTGAAAAAATAAGTGGGAAGTGTGTCAAGATAGCAGGTTGATGACTTAAGGTTAGGTTAGGTAAGGAAAAGAGTGAGACTGAAGACTGAAGTAATGATGCTGAAAATCCAGTGCTGAATTAATGAAATAAAATAGAGTTTAACAGTTATTCAATAGAAAACTGTTATTTTAAATTGTAATAATAATATATCACAATTGTCATGTATTTTTTATCAAATTAATGCAGTGTTAATGTGCAGAAAAGACTCTTTATTTCAAACATAAAAATCTTAATTATTGCACATCCCAAAGGACTAAAATCAAATAAGTGTTAGATGAGCGTCTGTGCTTTACTGTCCGCAGACGATGCTCCAGGTGCGACTCAATGAGCTTCTTCAGGAGAGCTCCAGAGCAGCCAAACTCGTCGTGGTGTAAGTCACATCCTCATCAGCATCATGTGTGTGTGTGTGTGTGTCAGTGCGTGATCACGTGACTCACTTGTGTGTGTGTGTGTGTTACAGGAGCTTGCCCATCGCCCGTAAAGGCTCCGTCTCTGATCATCTGTACATGGCCTGGATAGATGCACTCACCAAAAATCTCCCGCCGACCGTCCTGATACGAGGAAACCATCAGAGCGTGCTGACCTTCTACTCCTGAAGAGCACACACACACACACGCGCGCACAGCATCCCACTCATGTATATTGCACATGAAAAATGAATCTATCTATATCTGATTTATCTGATCAGACATTTTCAGGCAAAGTAACATTTAAAATGCAAAATAAAAAGCCATTCACTGAAATTAGCATATGATAAGGCACATTGTATATGAAGAATGAACCCATGATCTATATGTATTATTTGATCAGAAACTTTTCTTATCAATGCAGAAAACTGCTTTTGCTGCTCGATGTATTTCTGAAAACTGTGATACACTACCATTCAAAAGTAGGGGGGAAATATGATTTTAAAAATAAATGTATACTTTTATTCAGCAAGGATGCATAAAATTGATCAAAAGTGACGGAAAAGATATTATAGTGTTGATATCGATTTCAAAGAAATTTTGAAAAAAAAAAAAAATTTCTATTCATAATTTTTTACCTAGAATAACATGAATCATTCTGAATAAAAGCCATTGATTGAATTTAAAATGCAACATAATGAGGTATAAATAGCATGATTTAAACATACTGTAATGAAGACTATTCAGTGTACACTACACAGTGTGCTAGTATCCACTGTGGCTCTATACTGCCCTCTACTGGACATCTGTGTAAACAAAAGCACTTTAGCGTCAAATTATTCAGTGATCAATTCAAATATCTTTTTTTTTTTTGTCAAATATAGTGATATTTTTGTGAATTAACGGTCATTATGATTGCCGATCGTATTTATATGGAACTAGTAAAGACTGTGTGGAATTATTTCATGATATGTTCATTTTCAATGACAAAAATGTTTTCTCACAGTAAATAAACCAATTTTGAAAAATGCATTTTAGTGTCTCAAAAGTAAAGGTGTTGGTGTATGTAAGTTTTAAACAAATTTCTTGTTAAGTTATTGCAGAATGACACGTTCTGTCGCTGTTTGAATGTGATATTTCCGATTAAACGAATTATTGTTATTTAAAGCAGTAACGTACTAGTATTTTGAAGGAAATGCGACGTTTTTAACTGTTGATTCAAAATAAGAACAACAAAAATCCAAACTGTGAAGCTTTTGTACGAATATTCGCGAAATAACGTGTTTGCAGGCGGATGTTCTTCAGATCAGCGTGATTAATAATCATAAATAATTAATTTCACCTTAGTATTTACTCTGACGAGTTTTTCCCCTCAGAATGCACCGTTTAACGTTCACATGATTCCGCTTCGTTCTAAATCAACGGAACGGATACGCGATGTACGGTGAGTTCAAACAACTTCCGAGAACTACATCGCGTAAAAAAAACTACAACTCCCAGAATGCGAGCAGCAACAAATATGGCGGAATGACTTACAGTTGAAGATGTTGGCTTGGCGCGTTTCTGTGGCTGCTGCTGTTCGCGGTTTAAACGGATTTGGTGTCGGATGCGGCGCTGGAGGTCAGCAGCTCCATAACAACACGACAAAATGCGAAATAACCGCTAATAACGGACCGCCGCGCTTCACTTCAACAGCGGTTACTGGGTCATTCAGAACGTGCAGGCCATCGTATGAATAACAATACAATGTGATTCACTTCTAACTTACATTGACTTGATGTTGTACATTCACCTTCTCCAAGTATATGTCTGCTTACAAGGTGCTATATTGATAAAAAAAAATGAATACTGTCGGTTTTCCCGATTAGTGTTCGCCACAAGGAATCATCTAGTTTAATAATGATGACTAATTTATTTTTTAATAAAGTCTGTATTTAAATAAAACCTCCTCCTTCTGACGGTCACGCAACTTCCACCATTCAGAGCGTTTCCCGCCGTGGGGCCCTTAAAAATATTTGGCGCGCTTTATTTCCAGTCAGTCAGTCACATCACATCACACATCCGCGGTTCTTTCGTGATCCTCCACGCGCTCGTCAGTAAAATGCCTTGTTCTGAAGTTACAGAAGCGGTTTCTCCGCAGAAGAGAAGCAAGAGCGACGCGGTGAACGAACACGAAGAATTAAAGGTGCTCAAATTCGCCAAGCTGACCGAGAACGCCACGACACCGAGCCGAGGATCGAGCCGAGCCGCGGGATTCGACCTGTACAGGTCAGATAAACACCGTTCCTCAGTGTCCTGCACCTTTAGATTCACGCAGAATTCCCGTTTGTAGTGCTTTACCTCTCTTAATTCTTATTTCTGTGTTTTTAATGTTTTAACCTGCAGCAAACACTGTTATTGGCAGTGTCTACTGCATTTGATAAACTATGATTTAGATAACATTGTTCTGCGCATGCGTGCTGTTTGATTCTTGCACTCGTTTCCTTCTAAATTCAGCGTTTTATACTCTTTGTCCTGCAGAAAAGGCTTACAGTCGTTGTATTCACGACTGCTTTTCTTGCTTTTCCGTGATTAGATCCAGTGTTCTGTTTATATTTCTCTCTTGAGTTAATTTCCCCTTTTAATTCCGCGTCCTTATGCTCTTTGTTCTGCAGAAAAGTCTTTAAATTACGGGATTCACTGCTGCTTTTGTTGCATGTTGCTTAGATGCTGTTCTGCGCATGCGCACTGCTGCTTTGCACATGCTTTAAATTCATGCATTTTTTTCCCTGTGTTATTTCCGCGTTTTTATGCTCCCTGTGCTGCAGAAAAGTCTTTAAATACCAGGATTCATTGCTGCTTTTGTGCATTTGTTGCACGGTGATTCGATACTGTTCTGCACATGCATATTTCTCCTGTGCATCCTGTTTCCTGTTTTCACTGTTGCTTCAGTGCATCTGACACAAACTCTTGTGTGTTTCAGTGCATATGACTACACCATCGGGCCGATGGACAAAGCTCTGGTCAAGACAGACATCCAGATCGCGGTTCCTCACGGATACTACGGCCGAGTCGGTGAGCGAGAGCTACAGAAGTCAGTCCAGAAGCTGTGTGTGTTTCCTCATTAACTGAAATTCCTAATTAATTGTGTTGCAGCTCCTCGCTCGGGTCTCGCCGTCAAGCACTTCATCGACGTCGGCGGTACGTCGCTCCTGAATCACATTCACAGATAACATGACAATGTGATGTTTTTCTGTGATTATCACACGTGTGGTGTCTCTACAGCTGGCGTGGTCGATGAGGACTACCGCGGGAATCTGGGAGTCGTGCTCTTCAACTTCAACAAAGAGCCGTTTGAAGGTCTGAATTCATGCTTCTGCTAATTAAGATTACGTTCGTGAGGTTAGATGTTGCATGCACTGACCGCTCTGCTCTGTCTGCAGTGAAGAAGGGCGAGCGCATCGCTCAGCTGATCTGTGAGAGAATCTGTTACCCAGAGCTGCAGGAGTTACAGGTAAACACTGCTGTCGTTAACACACTTCACTCGTTAGTGTCTTCTGCTGTATTTCATCATGTTCTCTGGTTTCAGACGCTGGATGAGACGGAGAGAGGAGCGGGAGGCTTCGGCTCCACCGGCACCAACTGAAACTGTTACTGTCTTAAATGTTGACGTTGTAAACAATGTTGTATTTAAATTTTACAGTTTAATGGAGTGAAATGTGTTCATTTCAGTAAGAGACGTTTAATTAATTTCTCACTTAATGACATTGTCTCTCAGTGAAATAAACAGAAGTTTTTGCATAAAGATCTTTTCCCCCTCTGGTTTTTCTAATGACTTGAGTCTTAAGATGAAATTTCAGTGTTGATCATTCTGCTTTTATTTGCAATCTTTTGACCCAGTTTTTCTACATCTATACTGTAGTCTTGAATTGCACTCCTTGATCAATCTTGAGAACAGCTCATTAAACAGTCATGATGAACTACAGCAGACTGAGGTTTGGACTAATAAATAAATGGCATGTTTATCACTTACTATAAAGTACTATAGTGATATCAAGATAACACGACTACTTGGCTTTATTATATATTTATAAAATGCATTTACCTCATCGTGCTTACTGTATCATAATTGAGCTCAAAATGATCAGTTTACTGTTAAACCTATTTCACACTCAATCAGACAAGTCTTGTTGTCTGATAGTTCAGAGCTGCTTCACAATATTTCTCTGCTGTCAGATCTCTCCTGATTATGATCAGAATAAGGTCAGTAATATCTCCAGATGAACTCTTCCTGGACTGAAGCAGCTCAGCTTTACTTGATTCTCCATCAATCATGTTTTAGAGTCTCAGATCTGATCCTCAGGATCTTTTGAGGAGTGTTTGTTTCCAGAAGCTTTACTTACACTGTTCCTCAGCGGAGGAATGATCTTCACAAGCCTCCAGAACATCTCACATCTTCTGAGGAGCCTTGATTTCTTCATATGTGCGGATAATTTACATCTCACCATGCTAAGTGGAAGATTTCTGTCTGGAAGCACGTTTACGCCACTAAATAAAGATTATTGTGACTTTTTAAACTACTTGCAGTTAGGAGTTTATATAAAGATAAAAAGTCACAATTGTGAGATAAAAAAACTCGCAATTCTGACTTTTTTTACTCGCAAATGCGAGTTCATATCTCGTAATTCCAGTTTTTTTTCTTACAATTTTGCCCCTTTTTTCTCAGAATTGTGATATAAACTCAAAACTGCTAAATTGCGTATTTATATCACACAATTTAATTTTTTATTCAGTCGCCGAAATGGGCTTACGTATTTCTGCCAAGATTTCACCTGCTAGAAAACAAATGCTATTAAAATCAACCTCATGTTAATCCCACTATGACCACTAGATGGCAGCAATTCAATTGTTCAATTCAACAATTCATTGTCTCATTTCCACACGTTTTGTTTATAGATTCATATTTAGACATTTAAAAAAAAAATTTTTTTGTCAAAGTTCAGTAGAGTTTTTTTATATTGAAACATGAAGTAGCAGGGGTGGTTCTAGGGTGAGTGGAGATCCGGGGCTTAGCCCAGAAAAATCCATGTATGTGACTTTTTATTTTAATAAATAAGAAAGATTTACCTTGTTTAAAATATACAAAAACAATAAAAACAAATTTAAAACATTTTATTTAAAGTATTGAGGAAAATACATTTGATTTTTGCAAATGAAACAGCGCAAAAGCAATGATTTTGCAATACATATTTTCCATGGTCATATCTATTAATTTATTTGCAATGCTGCTTTTATTTTGTGTGTCAGTCTAGTTTGAGCTTGAGATACCATTTTTACGTTGCGCTTCACTTTTCTGCACGTCACTCTGTGGCACTGTTTTGACGTGGGGGCGGAGTCAAGGGACGGGGGCGTGTACAACATGCCTGGAAGTGACGTCATCGGCCCGAGACGCAGCTCACTGATCCAGGTCCTGTCATGATCATAGACAGTAAAAGAAATGGACACAGCGACCCCATTGGAACTCAATTGATACAAATGAAGCCCAGTTTTAGCGTTTTTTAGCACTTCCGTTTCTGACGCGCAGACTCAAACGAAGCTTGACGACGTCAGCAACCTGTCTAGCAGATGTAAATCTTCTAGTAGCTGTGCGTGAAAACTGCCATCGTTAATCTTGCAGAGATGGCGAGCTTGAGTGAGCAGGAGTAAGTATTCTGATTAATTATTTTGTATAGTATTTTAAAATGTAACGCCAGTACGCCATATTAAGTTAATTGCCTGCGAGCTTCTCCTCCTGTCTGTACGGTAATGCGACAGAGAGCCGAGTGGTTATGACGCAATCGTTAGCCTATTTTTTACAAAAACTGTTTATACGGGGCCATAATGTAACATAGAAGGTAATGGAGCCCTTTATACATTGTCGTGTATCTTTAGAAATAAATAATGGACAAACAGAGTCTTTTAACGCCTCAGATGTAAAGTTATTCGCTGTCAAAGTGACGCCAAAATGAATGGGAGTCAATGGGAATGCTAACGCAAGTGAAGTTCTGCTAAAAGATGGCAGCCCCCACCCGACTTCAACTTCCGGTCGAGTTCCTTGCCCCTTGAGGTCATGATCAGGCGGCAAGGAAGTCTACCGGAAGTTGAAGTCGGCTGCGTGCTGCCATCTTGTAGCAGAACTTCACTTGCGTTAGCCTTCCCATTGAATTCATTTTGGCATCACTTTGACAGCAAATAACTTTACATCTGAGGCGTTTAAAGACTCCGTTTGTCCATTATTTATTTCTAAAGATATAAATTCACTTTTATAGCATTATGTGTATTGGGATCGCAAATCATTTGAGTCAGTTCGGGAGTTCATAGCAGGATCGTGAATCATTTGAGTCAGTTCGGGAGTTCGGAGCGGGATCGCGAATCATTTGAGTCAATTTGGGGATCGCGAATCATTTGAATCAGTTCGGGAGTTCGTAGCGGAATCGCAAATCATTTGTGTCAGTTCGGAAGTTTGGTGCGGGATCGCGAATCATTTGAGTCAATTTGGGGATCGCGAATCATTTGAATCAGTTCGGGAGTTCGTAGCGGGAACGCGAATCATTTGAGTCAGTTCGGGAGTTCGGAGCAGGATCGCGAATCATTTGAATAAGTTCGGGAGTTCGTAGAGGGAATGCGAATCATTTGTGTCAGTTTGGAAGTTCGGAGCGGGATCGCGAATCATTTGAGTCAATTTGGGGATCGCGAATCATTTGAGTCAGTTCGGAAGTTCGGAGCGGGATCGCGAATCATTTGAGTCAATTTGGGGATCGCGAATCATTTGAATAAGTTCGGGAGTTTGTAGCGGGTTCGCGAATCATTTGAGTCAGTTTGGGGCTCGCAAATCATAGCTGTATATGGATAGGCATTTTTAACTAATTTAGTAGCTAGTTTTAATTACGTTTTCCACGCTTGTTTAGGTGTGAAATTGTGCCTAAAAAGTGCACGCATCTAGGCTAATGTAAAGTTTCATGATGAAGTCATACTAGTGAACGTGTGTATTGTGAGTGCGTTCTTTCACTGCATTATTCAGTGTATTCAAATGCATTTATGAATGCATGTGAATGATCACAAAATTCAAGATATGAACCCTTTTTGCCAAAAGGGTTCTTTCTTGTCATTATAGAACCTTTTTAGCATAAACCCCAATGATCCCTTTCTTTTAAGAGTTTGTTGTCATAAGCAGGGTTGGTTCTAGGTTGAGAGGGGAACAGGGGCTTAGCCCAGAAAAATCCATGTATTTGACTTTTTATTTTAATAAATCAGAAAGATTTACCTTAAAATATACAAAAACAAAAAAACAAATGTAAAACATTTTATTTAAAGTTTATCCCTTGTATCCTGACACATATGCTGATGTTGTGTCTCTATCTCTATACAGGTATATTTTTGAAGGAGCACTTACAAATTGCATAAATAATCTTATGAGGCTAATGTATCAAATATAAAATTTGGAATACAGAAATATGAAATTATGAAAAAAATTTGAATGGTACTTTGCCACTAGGTGGCGGCATGCCACTGCCTTAATGAGTGAGTCTGTCTGTCATTTAATAAATGGATTCATTTGAAACGGATGATTCATTCAGAAAAAAAGTACAAGTTACTCAAGCAAATGTATTCAGTAAACACCGCTGTGTGTTGCTGCAGAGCACAACAACATGCTTTGTTCGGAACCATTTCCTTTGCGAAATATGTCTTTTTTTATTATCTTGTTTATTGAATTGTTGTCCTGACAGAAAGGTCTGCCACAGACAGTGCTTAGCAAACATTATAACCGCTCTGTGTGTGTGTGTGTGTGTGTGTGTGTCCTAAAGACTGTCTGCGCAACCGTTAACTGTTCAAAATGTAACGTTAAATCAGACACAATTTAAAACCGAAAAAGAAATATAATACTAAGATTAAAAGTTACAGATACCTGAAGCTGTTGGTTACTTCCTTTTTTTGAAGAAGAAGAACATGAATTTTGAAATATCCATTTTAATTTTCAAATAAATTGATCTAGTAAAATACTACACGCCAACAAACCGCCTGCTCATTTCATTGGCTGGATCGTACAGACGCTCATCGATGGTTGGCCAGTTTACATGTCAGTCAGAAGCACTAGACTCAGTGGGCGGTTTTCATTGGGTGTTAAAGACAACGCGTAACTTACTTGGGTAAATTTACAGACACTGTGGACGTGAGAGTCGAGAGATATTTTGGCAAATTCTAATATAAATTACTTTATTGAGCATGAAAACTCATTGATTGCATGGTGGTAATAAAAACATTCGGGGCTTTACTGAAAACATTCGGGGCTCCAGCCCCCTAACCCCACCCCTAACGCCGCCCCTGTGAAGTAGTAAGACTTTTCCAACTCATCAGATCTACTTGAATTACACAAATGGACTATTTTGAATTCAAAACGGGAATTTTCAGTGAAAGGTGGCTAGTTCACCATCCTCTATAACATAAAACAAATGTGTGTGTTTTTTATGAATAAGAGATACAGAAATGAACTGATACAGTATTGTTCAAAATAATAGCAGTACAATGTGACTAACCAGAATAATGAAGGTTTTTCGTATATTTTTTTATTGCTACGTGGCAAACAAGTTACCAGTAGGTTCAGTAGATTCTCAGAAAACAAATGAGACCCAGCATTCATGATATGCACGCTCTTAAGGCTGTGCACTTGGGCAATTAGTTGAATTAGTTGAAAGGGGTGTGTTCAAAAAAATAGCAGTGTGGCATTCAATCACTGAGGTCATCAATTTTGTGAAGAAACAGGTGTGAATCAGGTGGCCCCTATTTAAGGATGAAGCCAACACTTGTTGAATATGCATTTGAAAGCTGAGGAAAATGGGTCGTTCAAGACATTGTTCAGAAGAACAGCGTACTTTGATTAGAGAGGGGAAAACCTATAAAGAGGTGCAAAAAATGATAGACTGTTCAGCTAAAATGATCTCCCGTGCCTTAAAATGGAGAGCAAAACCAGAGAGACGTGGAAGAAAACGGAAGACAACCATCAAAATGGATAGAAGAATAACCAGAATGGCAAAGGCTCAGCCAATGATCACCTCCAGGATGATCAAAGACAGTCTGGAGTTACCTGTAAGTACTGTGACAGTTAGAAGACGTCTGTGTGAAGCTAATCTATTTTCAAGAATCCCCCGCAAAGTCCCTCTGTTAAAAAAAAGGCATGTGCAGAAGAGGTTACAATTTGCCAAAGAACACATCAACTGGCCTAAAGAGAAATGGAGGAACATTTTGTGGACTGATGAGAGTAAAATTGTTCTTTTTGGGTCCAAGGGCCACAGGCAGTTTGTGAGACGACCCCCAAACTCTGAATTCAAGCCACAGTACACAGTGAAGACAGTGAAGCATGGAGGTGCAAGCATCATGATATGGGCATGTTTCTCCTACTATGGTGTTGGGCCTATTTATCGCATACCAGGGATCATGGGTCAGTTTGCATATGTTAAAATACTTGAAGAGGTCATGTTGCCCTATGCTGAAGAGGACATGCCCTTGAAATGGTTGTTTCAACAAGACAATGACCCAAAACACACTAGTAAACGGGCACAGTCTTGGTTCCAAACCAACAAAATTAATGTTATGGAGTGGCCAGCCCAATCTCCAGACCTTAATCCAATTGAGAACTTGTGGGGTGATATCAAAAATGCTGTTTCTGAAGCAAAACCAAGAAATGTGAATGAATTGTGGAATGTTGTTAAAGAATCATGGAGTGGAATAACAGCTGAGAGGTGCCACAAGTTGGTTGACTCCATGCCACACAGATGTCAAGCAGTTTTAAAAAACTGTGGTCATACAACTAAATATTAGTTTAGTGATTCACAGGATTGCTAAATCCCAGAAAAAAAAAATGTTTGTACAAAATAGTTTTGAGTTTGTACAGTCAAAGGTAGACACTGCTATTTTTTTGAACGCACCCCTTTCAACTAATTGCCCAATCGCACAGCCTTAAGAGCGTGCATATCATGAATGCTGGGTCTTGTTTGTTTTCTGACAATCTACTGAACCTACTGGTAACTTGTTTGCCACGTAGCAATAAAAAATATACTAAAAACCTTGATTATTCTGGTTAGTCACATTGTACTGCTATTATTTTGAACAAATCTGTATGAATCACTTAGCCCTCTTAGGGAACAAATGTTTAATGACTTAATGACTCACAATGAAGAAGAAAGAAAGAATAAGATAAGCGCACCTATTTCTCTTGGTTCACTCAGACATTGCTGTCTTCATTCTCATGTTTATCTTTCCCCTTCATCTTTCAACATTCATGTTGGTCATGTTACATACAGCTCATATGTACTCAGTTTATAATAAATATATTTTTGTGCTCATTAAAAATGCTAAAAATATTTCATTACATAATTCTTAACAACTAAGCTTGATTATTTATAACGTTTATTAAAGAAGGCTTTTACAGAATGACTGGCGCCCCCTATGTGTGGCGCACTGTAATAAAGATCTCAGTGATTTAATATCAGCATCTGCAGCAAATTCATATTTTTGCTCAGTTTGAGTCTGTTTTTGCCTCATCTTCTCACTATATGAGCCCTAGATGCCTGATAGATTATGTTAAACTCATAAAAACAAACTTTCCTGTAATATATTTTGTCTAATCAACCATTTTTTGACTATTAATTGTCAGGCTTTACAGGGTTTTGAGAATCCCACAGTATAACCAATACATGTATAATCATGAGGATACGACTGCTCAGTAATGAACTCTGGAATGAACTGTTATTTCTCCACGAGGCACCGAGCGAGAACGGAGTGATTCTGAGAGCCGATGGAGTTCAGAGGTCGCTCTGAAAGAAGGCCAGCGCTCGAGTCGCCCGTACAACCAAAAATATGTTTTTATTGTGAATGTACATCATCTAACCCCCTCACGAACAGACGGCAGAGGCGGCGGAGGCCACAGGTGTGTGTGTGGAGGTGTGTGTGGCCGTCAGACCTCAGTGCATATGATCGAGTCACAGAAACACACTTTACAAGTAGTTGGTCATTATAAGAAGCACCATTACAAACCCCTCCGTTCCAGGGGTCCTCTAGTTTACAAATGCGCTCGCGAGTAAAAAAGTGACACGGTTACAGTATAGACACACTTAAATTACATGGACGGGGTTTCTGCGGGGCTTACAAAGATCTGGATGCGCTCTTACACAAAAATGTCTGAAATCAGAGAAAAAATCTTGAATTCATAAATGTGGCATGTACTGCAAAAAAATAAATCTCTTCCTCTGTATTTCCGTCTCGGCTTCCAAGTGCAATTATCTAAACATGTTTAAATCAAGATACATTTACTGGAGATGCAAAATGAACACGTGAGAAAACATAAAGCTTCAACTAGATGAAAATGCCAAGATGTGCATAAAATCTTAAAAGGGCATTAAAAAAAGACGTGCACGTAAACTACAATGGAAACAGGCAATAAATTCCTTAATGTGCAACAAAAAAGTCATGTGACTTTGCCTCTACAGACCATGTTTTACACAACGTTTATTCCATATACGGAGTAAGGTTTCACAAAGTAAAACGGTGTAATGATATTAATAAAAACAGTACTCTTCCACCAAACAATTTAGCTCCTCAGAATCAGTTGTGGTTGCAACAAAGTGGTTGCCGAGCAACACACAAACATAAACAAAGCTGTATGTTACTTTGTAGCATAATTTAAAACACCTTTGAATGCAGCTCAACCAATCAGAATCAAGGACCGGGACTATCTTTTTAATAATAATAATTATGAAATGCAGGAGCCGTCAAAATTATTTGATATAATCACCTCCATAACTCTCAAACAATTACATTTCCAAACGTCAGGCATCTGAATACAAGATCACATGACTGTCTGATACTGCGTTTTACTCTAAGCCATTTATTATTTAGGGAAAAAGCCACATGTGTCCCGTTGCAACAACTTTCATTTTTATTCTTGATATTTTCTGAGTGAAGTGGAAGGGAAGACTTTTTGTTTTGAACACGTGGGATTGAAACAGTTATTCGCTTTATTCAATATTCCCGCATTTGTTAAATTTGAATCTTTAGATGAAAACAGAGCTCCTGAGAAACCAAAATTACTTTTCCATTTGACTTTTTTTTTCACCGCGTTTTTGAGCAGTCTAAACAGTGCCAAAATGATCCCATTCGCACAGATCCGTTAAAAATGACTGCAAACTGCTGTATTATTCACGCCTGACCAGTAGTTGGCGATATAAACAAAGTTTTCCATCAAGTTTTCACTTGCTTTATTTCTAAATGTAAAATATATAACATTACAAGATACCTGAAATGTATTTGATTACGTAACGTGTTACTTTCACTTTGCTTCTCCAGTAAATGTAAATTAATTTCAGAATCTTGAGACATTTGCACTGAAAAAAAAAATATATAGAGGAGGAAGAGCTGTTTTCGCAGTGTGATCAGTAGATACAGTAACAGTTATTTACATATCCTAGTGTTTCTGAGAACAGATATCCAAAACATACTGTACGCTGTTTCTGTTTTGTATAATGAATTAAAATATAATGGAGATCTTTTGGAATTGGTGCTTTTTCAAACTCTGGATTTATATTCCGGGAGCGTACTGATGTGCTCCATTCGATTTATTCTCCTGATCTTCGTAAGAGCCGCAGGAACCCCGTTAGAATAGTTGCAGAGTAGAGAAGGCTAGTGTCGGGCAGCCGCAGACGGCGTGACTAGCACCGGTAAGATACGATAGACTGAGCCAGAGCGTGAACCCTTGCGTCCGTTCCTCCGCGGCGGCGGTGTGTTATATGTAGGGTTGGGGATCGAAAATCAATTCCAATTCAAGAATCGAATATTTGATCTAAAATCCATTCCTGTGTACGCATCTTTTATTTTTAGCTGGCGAAAAGGGGCTTTTAAAAATTGATTTGTCTTTGAATAATTTATTCAAGAGATTCATTCAAAAACAAGTGAATCTTGAGTGAGTCACTGAATCATTCCTTTCAAAGATTCCATGAGATTTTGGGTAGCTGTCTAATATTTGTTTTTCAGAACAACAACCTGCATTTAAATATAAAAAGGTCTCAATTTATCGAGAATCAGCTCTTTTTTTGCACACAAAACGAGTTTTTATGATTTTTGTTTATGGTTTTTTAGCAGCAATTAAATGTTTTGCAAAACGAGACACAGAATAATAAATAAGTTTGATATCTAAATCGTCGCCTCGGAATTATAAGGTTCTATCCGACATTTTTCACATATTCCTAAACTTATTTACAATATGTGATGTTTTCTTTTGTAAGCCGTGTACATTTCAGGCCTATAAAAGATAAAGGGTTCTATCTACAGAAGTCTATGGAGCTCAATATCTCAAAACTGCGGACAGAACCTTATAACTGCAAGGCAACGAAATGTTTGACTTGATTTTTTTAACCACGTTGGATTGGAAAGTGTGAATCGATGAGCAGAATGGGAATTGATAGGATTCAGACGATGCCCAACCCCAGTGATGTGTGATGTGAGCGTATGATGCGGTGCGTGCTGCTCTTTGGGCGAGGCTGCTGCGGTCTCTCCGAGTGTCCGTCAGTGCAGGACGATCTGGACGCTGATGTTCAGAGCGTCTCCTCGCTGCCCGCTGAGGTAGTCTGTGACGGGCCGCTCTGGGCCGCCGTTCTGCGGCACGCTGTGGATTTGTAAATAATACGCTCCCGGCTGCAGAGCTTTCTTCTTGGATATGTGCAGGTAGCTGACGCCGTCCTTCTGGTTCATGCGGAACAGACCGTCGTCGTTGCCGTAGTCGATGGTGTAGCGCACGTGGTTAGCGAGCGTGGACAGCGCCGGCAGGAAGTCGATGATGTGGTCTTTGCTCTTCAGTGTGCTGATGTTCAGACGCAGCTGCAGTGTGTGGTCCACATCTACACTGGCCAGACTGACCCAGTCCAGATCGTTCTGCACACACACACACACACAGCTGCTAGTAACAATAACTAGTAGTGTAATTAATTACTTTTGTCAGAAAGTAATATTACTTTTGAAAGAAGCATAGAAAGAAGTAATGAGTAATATACACGTTTTTTCAGTATTGAGCCCAAAACCGCACAGAATGATAGAAAGATATTTTCATTATTTCTGCATTAATTATAATACAGCTGCTTGATTGTAAACTCTGTTGTGGACAGAAAACTGTGAGTGTTGATTATTTTGTGATTCCAAAAAAAAAAAAAAAAAAAGTTTACAGATTTTTTGCATCCGGATTGCAATTATTGTTAGATCAATTATGTTATTATTTGAAAAATATTTTAGAATTAAATTAATAATTAATGCTCTGTGATTATATTAAAATCAAATTCAATTATATTTATTTAATTTTCACCTGCAGCTCCTCGGTTCCGTTGGCGTTCCTGCGTTTGCGGCCCTTCTTCGGATAGCCGTTGATCTTACACTCGTAGCAGGCTTCGGGAGAGAGAGCGTTCTCATCTCCATCAGCGGCGGGAGACAGAGGAGATCCACCGGGAGACAGCCCCGCACCGGACAGACAGTGCCTGAGACACACACACACACACACAAACAGACACACACACACACACAATTTTTACATTTGAGTCTAATATTTTACACACAGAGCACAGGCGCCCCACAAGGCTCGGTGCTCAGCCCGCTGCTCTTCACGCTGCTGACCCATAACTGCTCCAACCACATCATCAAGTTTGCAGATGACACAACTGTGGTAGATCTCATCTTTGCACATGTACAGTTTTATGGGAAGCATTGGTATAGTCTTTATATTTTTCCTTTCCAGTCTATGTATAAGTAAACATTTCTCCATAGTATATTCATATTCAAATCTGTAGGTTAGTTTGTGTGTAGGTACAGTTTATGTGTAGCTTTTGTATAGTTTGTTTTTAGTTTATGCATAGGTTAACATTATATATAGGTTTTAAAATCAAAATCTGACATTAGGTTAGTTTTGTATAACTATTTTGTATTTTGTGAATCATTCGTGTAGTCTGTATTTTTTTAGCTTATGTATATGTAAACATTTATATATAGTATATTTATAGTCAAAATCTGTGAGTAGGTTAGTTGTGTATAGGTTTATACTGTTTTACTTCATTGTTGTGTCTGTATTTATGTAGCACCGTGGTCCTGTGAGACATGTGATTTCGTTCCACTGTATGTCACACATGTAGCGGAGTGATTATAAAGCTCGACTTGAACTTGAACTTGATACAACTTTAGTATTTAGTAATATTTTGATAAGCTTTTATTTTAACATTTAACAAGTAATTTGATGTGCTTTTCATTTTCAAAGGTTTGCATTTACATTTTTACATCTAATATTTCTATTTCATTTAAATTAATTTAACTTCTAGTTAACAATAACAGCACCGGTGAACATCATGTGACAATTCAGTACTATTTATAAACAAATACATTATTAATTTATGTTCAAAGTAGCTTTTATTTTTATATTTTTAGTTCTCATTTTAATTAAAAGTTTTTGTTTGTTTGGAGGTTTTGTAATTTTTTATTCAATTTGGGGGTTTTCTATTTCTATTTAGATGTTTAGTTCAGTTTTAATAATATGTATTAGTAATTTTGGAACTTCTAATTAAACTTATTTCAGTTTTTGACCTGGTATTGAGCTGGTTTCAATAACCGAAAATTAATTTCACTAGTTTAAGTTAGTAATAACACCACTGGTATATCATGAGTGTTCTTGTGTCAATGTGGCAGTAACAGTTTAGTACTGAAGGGGGCGACAGAGTTTCTTTCAAATCTGGAAGATGTGAATTTCTGCTCAAGTGTGTGTGTGTGCGAGTGTGTGCGAGTGTGTGTGTGTATGTGTGTGCTCTTGTTTTTGTGTCATATCAGGACACAACTCTGTATAATGACATGGGTATGACACAGGTATTACAAGGAGAGGGTGACTTAGGAGGACATAACCCATGTCCCCATTTTTCAAAATGCTTATAAATCATACAAAATTAGTTTTTTTGAGAAAGTAAAAATGCACAAAGTTTCCTGTGAGGGTTAGGGTTAGGTGTAGGGTTGGTGAAGGGACATAGAATATACAGTTTCTACAGAATAAAAACCATTACACCTATGGGATGAACACACTTTACACAAAAACAAACATGTGTGTGTGTGTGTGTGTGTGTGTGTGAGAGAGTGACTCTGACCCCTGTCCCGCGCGCAGGTATCCAGGTGGGCAGCCGCACAGGTATCCTCCGTCGGTGTTGGAGCAGCCGAAGCTGCAGGGGTTCTGTGATGAGCTGCACTCGTTGACGTCCTGACAGCCTCCGGTCAGCTGCTCGAAGGAGAAGCCCGTCGGACACAGACAGCGGAAACTGCCCAGCGTGTTGTGACACGAGGCGCCGCCACATATCTGACTGTTCTGGCACTCGTTCTCATCTGGACACACAGACACACACGGGGTCAAAGGTCAGACCGGTTCCCACAGCTCCGCAGTGTCAGTGTGCAGACGCAGTGTCTGCAGGAGCACGAGGACAAGCTGGATTCACACCAAAGATCAGGAGACTTTAATCAGCAGAGGAAGAGCTGAGCGTCAGTCACAGACTGTTGGACCACACACGGGATGATGGGAAAACAACCTCACACAGCGTTTAACAACAAATGCTGTTTTGCTGCTCTTTAATTTGTCTTGAATTAAGAATGTAATCGAATTGAAAACTTGAAGTTTGGAATCAAATCAGACAGACAAATGAGACGGAAAGACAGACGGAGAGATGGAGAGACAGAGATGGACAGATGGAGAGACAGAGATGGACAGATGGAGAGAGAGAGATGGACAGATGGAGAGACCGAGAGACCGAGATGGAGAGACGGAGAGAGAGAGATGGACAGATGGAGAGACAGAGAGATGGACAGATGGAGAGACGGAGAGATGGACAGATGGAGAGACGGAGAGAGAGAGATGGACAGATGGAGAGACAGACAAAGAGACAGAAAGACAGACAGACAGACGGAGAGAGACAGACAGATGGAGAGATGGACACAGACAGACAGAGAGACGGAAAGACAGACGGAGAGAGACAGAGAGATGGACAGATGGAGAGATGGAGAGACAGACGGAGAGACAGACAGAGAGATAGACAGATGGAGAGACAGATACGGAGAGACAGACGGAGAGACAGAGAGATGGACAGATGGAGAGACGGAGAGACAGAAAAATGGACAAACAGACAGAGAGACGGAAAGACAGACGGAGAGACAGACAGAGAGATGGACAGATGGAGAGATGGACACAGATAGACAGAGAGACGGACAGACAGAGAGACTGAAAGACAGACGGAGAGACAGAGTGAAGGACAGACGGAGAGATGGACAGACAGAGAGACGGAGAGATGGAGAGATGGACAGACAGAGAGACGGAGAGACAGACAAATGGAGAGATGGACAGACAGAGAGACGGACAGACGGAGAGATGGACAGACAGAGAGACGGAGAGATGGAGAGACGGAGAGATGGAGAGACGGAGAGATGGACAGACAGACAGACGGAGAGACAGACAGATGGAGAGATGGACAGACAAATAGAGAGACGGACAGGTGAAGGTGTCTCACCGACGCACTGGTTCCACTGGTAGTGCTGGAGGTATCCCTGCGGACAGCTGCATCTGTAGCCGCCCACCAGATTCTGACAGCCGTGCTGACAGCGATGATTCCCCACACACTCGTCCATGTCTGACACACACACACACACACCCTATTAGTGAGTCCGTCTGATGTGTGTGTGCATATGTGTGTGTGTATATGTGTGTGTGTGTACCTTCACAGTGCTGTCCGTTGGGGTCGAGGGAGAATCCTCTCTGACACTCACAGTTGAAGCTGCCGGGGCTGTTCTGACACACTCCGTTCGGACCGCAGAGACCCGGTTCAGTGTTGCACTCGTTTTTATCTGTCACACACACACACACACACACACACACACACACACACACACACACACTTCATCACTGTATGAACTATGAATTCTGATCATGATATTAGTGTCGGGACAGGAAAGGGTTTTCTGTTTTACAACTGTTTACTTCAGTTAATGAATCACATCTAAACACCAGCTGCTGTAACCACGGCAACAGAACCAGTACATCCCATAACAACTGAGAGCTGGGTCACCATGGCACCAGACGGCTGGAGAGGCAGACGTGACATCATCATCCTCAGAGTGCCCTCCTCAACATCTGCTCCAGACTAGTGTGTGTATGTGGACAGGTGCCGCAGTGTTCTTTCAGGAAACTCCTCATCTGCACACGCTCTCTTGAAACAGGAATCGTTGCCATATTTCTTCTTAACATCTTTCTTTTATCGCTGGACAGTTTGGAGAAAACCTCACCAAACCTGACCAGACAGATGTTTTGTGTCATGGGAACTTTTTCAAATGCTTATAGGTGACATGAATGGAGATGTGTCCAGATCGGTGATGTAGTATTTGGTTTCCCAACAAGGTCCATCACCCAACACTGAATGCATAAACTGTATTTTCCTGTGCTCAAACCTGCCAATCTAAAGGAAACGCTGTGTGTGTGTGTGTGTGTGTCTGTGAGTGTGTGTGTGTGTTCTCACCGATGCAGGCCGTGTGGTGTTGTGTGAATCCTGGTGGGCATTTGCAGGTGAATCCTCCGATGGTGTTGACACACAGGAACTGACAGTTGTGTTGTTTGGTGGAGCATTCATCCAGATCTGGAGAGACACAGAGTCAGAACACACACACACACACACACACGTGTGCACACTGTCCCGTCGGTGAACCTGAGCTCTGAGACTACAGGCGCACCGCTGCACCGGTGTAAATAATGAGCCATGTCTCGTTAATGTGATGTGTATTTAATCAGCCGTGTGTTTGTGTGTGTTTATCTCTTATCTGGGGCTGGAGTAAGTCAGATTTAGTCTAGATTCACTATCCGCTTTCTCTCTGTGTGTGTGTGTGTGTGTGTGTGTTTTACCCCGGCAGCTCTTGGCATCGTCCTGCAGCACGTATCCTCGCGGGCAGGAGCACAGATACCCGCCCTCCGTGTTCTTACAGATGAAGTTACAGGGTTTAGGAGCCTGAACACACTCGTCCACATCTACACACACACACACAAGATCAGGTTTAGCCAAATCTGTGTCCTGACTAGTTAAAATGCTCATAGACTGGCAAATCACAAACGTCTGTGTGTGAGACTCACCTACACACTGTGTGCTGCTGAGGTCAGTGGTGTATCCGGGTTTACAGATGCAGCTGAAGGAGCCCAGTGTGTTCAGACACTGTCCGTTCTTACACAGGTTCCCCATCACCTTACACTCGTCGATATCTGCAGAGCACACACAGATCATGCACAGATCCACACACACACACTCAGCAGCACAAACACGCGAGCCGCTGGTGTTACCCTGTCCGTCGGTGGTGTATCCGGGGCCCAGCGGGCACATCTTCTTGTACTGCGTGGTCCCGGGCAGCGGGCAGAGCTCACAGTTGGGCCCCCAGCCGCGGCCCCCGTCACAACAGCACTCGGACTTCCTGACACTGACTCGACTGCTGGAACTCATCTGACACATGGTCTGCAGAACCTCCAGGAAGCAGAAGCCCTGACGGTTATCTGACACACACACACACACAGTCAGTAGATGCTTTACCAGGTGCATGGCTTCAATGCCGTCGTCTGTTTGCAAGTATAGCATCAACTTAATCAAGCTTAATCATAATATTGTCTTATTAGAATAAGGTAAATAATAAGATCCCTGATGTCCATGTAAACGTCGTCAGTGAGCCACACTCTTACCGATGCACTCGGTTCTGCTGGGACTGGGACTGAAGCCCTGATCGCAGACGCAGCGGTAACTGCCCACCGTGTTCTCACAGCGGCCGTTCACACAGATGCCTGGTTTAGCCGTGCATTCATTCAGATCTGTGTGCAAAGATCAAGATTATTTATAGAGCACTGAATGAAACAACAATGCTGACCGTAGTGCTGTACAAACAATAGAGCAATTAGAAGAGGAAAACATTTTTTAAAATATCTAATTGTAAATCGTAAAATGTAAAATGAGAAACATTAAAATAAGTAGCAAAGAGACAAATGACATAAGCAACCTTCACACTTAAGGTCCTTGCACAGTGTCCAAAATTTTTGTATGCGTTTTTTTTCATTTTTTCATTTTTGTATTCGTCATCCTTTCCTATCAAAATGATTGCTATGGATGCGAAAACACAGAAAAACAAACCAGGTCCAAACTTTTTTTTTTTTTTTATGACAGATGAAAGTTTTGTTGGCAGTGTTTAAGTTGTAAGAAATGTGAGGTTGTATTTATTTTTTAAAGTGCAATTTTTCACCCCCCAACATGCTGGCAACATGCTACTAACATGCTTACCATGCTAGAAACATGCTAGCGACATGCAAGTAACTTGGTAATCATGCTAGCAACGTGCTAGTTACTTGCTAATCATGCTAGCAATATGTAAGTAACATGCTAATCATGCTAGAAACATGCTAACGAAATGCTAGCAACTTGGTAATCATGTTAACAGCATGTTAGTCACTTGTTAATAATGCTAGCAACATGCTAATGGCATGCTAATCATGTTAGCGGCATACTAGTTACTTGCTAATCATGCTATCAACATGCTAGTCACTTGCTAATCATGCTAGAAACATTTTAGTAGCATGCTCATCATGCTATTCAACCATGCTAGCAACATGCTAGTTATTTGTTAATAATGCTGGTAACATGATAATCATGCTAGCAACATGTAAGTTACTTGTTAATCATGGTAGCAACATGCTAGTCACCTGTCAGTCATGCTAGACATACTAGTAACATGGTAATCATGCTAGCTACATGATAGCAACATGCTAGTAGCAACATGCTAGTAACTTGCTAATTATGCTAGCAACATAAAGCAACATAAAACAATAAAGCAAAGACCTCATTAGTTAACCTTAGTTAATGCATTAAAATTAACAATGAGCAATAGCTACATTTGAGAAGTTATCATTCTTTATAAAAATATATAAATCTTAACGTGTTATTAAATATTGGAATTACACAAGATTAATGAATTTTTCATTGAAAGTTTATGTTAACTAATGAATTAATTAATGTTAACTAATGTGACCGAACAATAAAGAATCAAAACATTTTCAAATAATATATGATTAAAATATTAAAAAGTTTGAAAGTAAATAGCCTTAAGTCTAAATATAAAGTTTTTGCCGCTGTGATGAACACACAGCACTCACACAAATCTGAACGGCTGTTTAAATCATTTACACACGTTTCAGAAAAAGAAAGTAACTCTATGGTTTCTGATGTAACGGCTGCATTTCTGTTGTTTACCGCCATCTGCTGTCAGAGAGTGAATGTGCATTTTCATTCAGCGCGTCTGCATGCGCTTCTCATCCGTGCTCGAGATTTGACGCAGCATACAGCGGTGGATTGTGACCAGTGGATGGGTAATGTGTTCTTAAAGGGGGGGTGAAATGCTATTTCATGCATACTGAGTTTTTTACACTGTTAAAGAGTTGGATTCCCATTTGATCTGGATCTGATTCTGGATCATAAATATACGCTGAATCTGACTGTTAGCCATGGTTTGTTTTGGATGATGGTTTTTCCCTCACGGTAATGTCACAGCTTCCAGACGCTCTCAACGCAAAAGCCTACTGGTGCTCGTGATTCTTTAGCTCCGCCCACACGCCACGCCTCCAGCCGCTCGTGTTTTTCCGGGAAAAATCGGTACAGACTATCTTTCTCTTATGAATATAATAAAACTAAAGACTTTTTGGAGTTATGAAGGATGCAGTACTACTCTATAGGTACTCAAGATTAACAGGAGATTGAGTGAAAACGAGCATTTCACCCCCCCTTTAAAATACAGACATGGGGATGTGAGTGCTCACCCACGCAGCTGTCTCCGTTGGGCTGTCTGGTGTATCCCGGCGAGCAGATGCACATGTACGTGCCGATCAGATTCTTACAGGTCATTCCTCTGGACGCACAGTCGTCCAGACGCTCCTCACACTCGTTCTGATCTGATGAACACAAGAGGAGGTTTCAGACATGATGATGTGTGTTTGTGATGCTGAAAGACTCGTCGTCTTTACCTTTGCACATCCGGCGGTCTTCCCTCAGCACGTATCCCGCTGGACATTTGCATTCGTACGATCCCACCGTGTTGACACAGCGGAACGCACACAGCAGAGGATTCTGGGAACACTCGTTGATATCTAAAAACACATGACATGTTTTCATCAAACACCAGTGCTTCACAATAGAGCAGTGTTTCAGTTTATCATTCTTGTTATATCGTAATAATACACATATATTGTGCGCTTTGGAGTGTTACGTTTTTGATAGTGCTTAAAAACTAAAATCGTCCCTATCTCTGTTATATTTTCGGAATTATAATTTTAAATCAATTCTATTGGTCATCATTTGAGGGTTTTACAAATATTTAACCATTGAAAAGCATTCAAAATTGCTTGTGACTAAACCAGTTAAACGTAACTTACTTTGCATTTTTTTTTATATGATGCACTTATTAATAATTGAAAATCAAAATAATTTTCACCTAGTAACTGCTAGTAAATTTCAAAACCTGAAAAAAAAAAAAAATCTGAAATAACTATGGAAGCCTGTTTCCACCACAGAATAAAATACTAAAAAATAACAATTCAGACTTTGTTTCTCACACGTGGTAAAAAAAAGAATTGCGAGAAATAAACACAGAATTCAGATTTTTTTTCTCAGAATAATCTTAAACCTAATGGAGTTCATATCTTTCAATAAAATGTTTTTTTAAAAGTCAGAATTGTGAGAAAAATGTCTGAATTTTTCATTAATATTTTATTTTGATGGCAAAAACACAGTAACACACTGAAAGTATTTTTTTTTTTTATTAGTTTGCTTGTTTATTTCTAGTTTCGCAACATGCCAGCTATGACAGCTATATTCATAGTGAGAAAATAAGATCATCATCAGAAGTGGAGAATAAGTACCTTCACAGGTCATCATGGGTCCGGGCTCGAACCCCTCGTCACAGCTGCACTCAAACGCTCCTTCCACATTTGTGCAGGTGCCGTTCCCACACGGGTTCCCCAGCTCACACTCGTTCGTGTCTGATGACGGAGAGCACACACACACACGTGAGCTCACGTGAGATAATATTCAGCAATATTATTGATTCAACTGCAACAAAGAATTTGACTGACAGACTGATTTGATCTGAATAATGACACTATTGTTTTTGTTTCATGATTGATGAAGTGTATAAGATTTTAATGGAAATGTTATTGAACAGAACTGAGTCAACTTTAAATTGAACTGAGTCAACACTGACCTGAAATGAATCAACAGAGAATCAATATTGAACTGAATGACTCTACTGTCTTCTGTAGACCTGTTTTACATCTGAAATTTAATTTGTTTAATAATTTTCATGACACTGTAACTGGACCCAGTGTGTTTAAGACCTTCACATTGGATGCCCTTGTAGTCGAGCCGGTATCCGAAGGGGCATTCGCAGCGGAACGTGCCGTCTGTGTTGATGCAGTGGCCGTTCC